>NC_067400.1:285700125-286003534 GCF_016432865.1 Antechinus flavipes | reverse complement strand
CTGTAGATAAAATATAGCATTGAAACCAAGTCAGGTATCCTTCTAACTTGCTGTTTAAAAGGCAGAAAAAATATCAACCCTTTCATTCACAATAATAGTTCTCCTTTTCTTTTCCATCCCAGATTTCAGAGAGGCTCCCTGCCTTTGGGACTTTCCCCAAGTTGGGCAAGCAGAGTCATAAGTAGTCATCAGTGAGACCCATCTGTGCTTTCTACTTGAGTGACCTTGGCCCTGGTGTTCTAGAGGAGACTTGTAAGGGATCAGAGAAGCCACTGAGACAAATCTGCTCATCATTCTATAAGTATTTATTAAACCCCTACTGTATGCCAGGTGCTGTACATACAGGAGCTTTCACCACTGGATCTGAGAGAGATGAAGATAATCTCAGCTCTCAATCCTCTAATTGTGTTTTGCTTTGTTTGCTTTTCATCCTTTGATTCCAAAGTCAGTAAGTGGTCTTTCAAGTTTTCCATATAGCAAAGTCATTTATCTTATTGAGTAACTGTGTAGCTATGGGCAAATCACTTAGCTTTTCTTGTATTCAGTTTCATCATGAGTAAAATGGATGCCATTTTCTGTGATGTTGGGGCGAAGGGGTATGGATGTTCTGAAGATAAATGGTCCAATTCAAGTTAAGTTACAATAATTCCCTCCCAATGGTGTCATTGAGAAAACTCTTCCCCTCACTTCATGTAGTCATGGAGTCACAATAACATTGCACCATCTGGAATTTTTGGAGATGACCTTAGATTACTTCTGAAGTCCCTGTCAGCTACAAACTCATGGCTGAAATGCTCCAAAAGGCTATAGTATTTCCTAAGCTCATCGAGTTCTAATCCTCAGGTCAGGGTGAACAAGCCAGGGATCTAATACTTGCTGGGGCAAGATGGATTGGAGAATCTAGGGAGAACTCGGTGACCCAAGGCAGCTGCAGCAGATTCGTGAGCTGATGAGCTACCTGGCTCGGGTGCAGGATCTTGGAGGCAGAGGAGTTTCTTTCAGTTTTGAAACACCCTCTGCGGACTGATCTGTGGAGTGGGTGGGAGCCCCGGGGGAGGGAGCCTTTATTTAGATTCCTGGTAAGCTGCCACATCCTGTGATGGTGGTGTGAAGGTGTGAAAGGGGGCCGAGGATAAGTTGCACAGTAAAACACCTTTGATGACAATAGCTTGCACTTCCTTTCCATGGTGTCATAGGGAAAACTTTTCCCCTGGCTTCGTGTTGTCAGGGAGGCGACAACAACATTGTGCCTCCTGCTTTTATTTCCACAGTATTTCTTGTTTACCGTTTATACAAGTGACCCTATGAGTAAGGAGGGGCAGGTGTCAGCTGGGTGGGACCCCAGAGGCCCCCTCCTTTTTGTAGATGAGAAAACTGAAGCTCATGAGCACAAAGGTAGTAAGCAGCAGAGCTGAGATGCGATGTGAATGTAGGTCTTTTTTAGTTCTAAATACAGCACATTTTCTATTATATCAAAACTTCTTAAACTGAAGATCTTGACCCCACATGGGATTGTATAACTGAGGGTAAGGATTAAGAAATTAGGATTTATCATCAGCAAATATAGAAATGATCAATAAATATTAAAATTATCAATAAAATATCTATTTTATATACTTATATATTTCTATTTATATGCTTATATACCTATGTGTTCAGGGTCGTATAAAAATTTATCGGGCAAAAAGAGTCACCAGTGGAAATACAATAGATAGAGAACTGAGTCTGGAGTAAAGAAGCCCTGAGTTTAAATCCAATCTCAGATATTTACTAACTCTGTGATTCAGGGCAAGTCATCTAAACTCTTTTTTGTTTTGTTTTCCTCAACTATAAAATGGGGATCACAACATTTACTTCCTAAGTTGCTTGAAGAATCAAAGAAGATTATATTAGTAAAGCACTAAGCACAGTTCATTGTGCTTAATAAATAAATTTTACTCTCTATAAATGAGTAAAGCTGTGGATGTTCTGGAGCTAGTTCCAGGCTTCTGAGAATTGATTGTTTAAATATTCAAGGTGAGCTTTTATACCCTGGAAATTGGCATACTATAAACCAGAACTTGATTTGTTGTTTTGTAAATTATTTAGACTTAAGAAAATGATGGGAAAATATTAATAATATAGATTAAACTTAAAAGCTGTGTCTTGGGTATATTTTTTCCACTCTGAGATCTGGTAATCCAGCATTGACTACATATCCCTGACTGGAGTCCAGATAGATTAAGGGTCATGCTAGGTTACACAATCACAAAATTGAAACTATAGGCCTACTTACATGAATGAAATGATATGAAGTATACATGATAATTCATATATTCTTGGATTTCTAGATCCATTTATATAACATACTTTTATAAGAATAAAATAGTTTTATTTGTGTTTTTATGCTTATTATTACATATCCATACATATATATAAAGAAATTGAGTTTAACATTTATTGGATTGCTTTCCATCTAGGGGAGGGGATGGGGGGAAGGAGGAGAAAATCTGAATTACAAGACTTTGCAAAGGTCAATATTGAAAAATTATCTGTGCATGTGTTTTGAAAATAAAAAGCTTTAAAAATGAAAAAAGGGGCAATTAGATGGTGCAGTGGATAGAGCACTAGTCCTGAAGTCAGGAAGACCTGAGTTCAAATGTGATCTCAGACACTTAATACTTCCTAGCAGAGTGATCCTGGGCAAGTCACTTAACCCCAGTTGCCTCAGCAAAAACAAAAAACAAAGAAAGAAAAAGGAAAAGGAAAAAAAAAGAAATTGAGTTTAAGTGATTTGCCCAGTTCACACAGCTAATAACTGTTTATGGCTGGGTTTGACTTCAGGTCCTCTTGATTCTATCACCAGTGCTCTGTCCACTGTACCACTTTATTGCTCTCATCTGTCTATATTACCTGTACATACATGCACACTATATATCAATATATACACACATATAGGTATGTATATGTATATTCTATGTATACACACACACACATATTTATACACACACGCACGTGCACACATATATTCCAGTAAAATCTGGGTTACCTGACTCCTAGCCTTCCTGCTTTTCCCCAGGAAACCACATTAGAGACGGGCACTATGAAAATTTGAGGTGTGAAGGCTTTCTCCAAGGCAGTCTCTTTACCCTAGTGGGTGGGGCAAGGTGAAATGGCTTTTTCTTACTTTTCCAAGTAAGCACTTAAAGGTAGGATTCATTATTTGATCCTTCTGATTAAAGAGCTGGATTAGGGGGAAGATTGTTAGATGGAAGCCGGGAAATGAGAGTCTAAGTGGAAAAGAGGGGGGAAAAAGAGGGAGATGAATAGAGATAGGGATAAAGTTGTCAGCAGATCAAGAAAGAGGAGGAAAAGGAAACCATGGCTATTAAAATGATTTAAATATTTTAAGAGCCCAGCAGAACAAAAGAAAAGAGGATTTGTGACTATTCTGGTGCCGAGTGAAACCCGATGAAGCCCTTCCTATAGTTTAGTGGTGTGAAATGGATTCATTCTCCAGAAACCATTTTATTTTCCAAAGATAAAAGTAATCAGAGCAGGCAGAATGAAGTTAGTAGTATTAAATCACTGTCATGGTGTACCCGTATATAAATAAATGTCCAAATGACTCTGGCAATCCTAGAACCACTATTTAGGGATACATAATTTATGCCATGCAATGATCAAATAAGGAAATACTCCCTGGCTAATAGACTATGTTATAGCTACCCTCTAGCAAGACAGTCCTTTGTTATGAATACAATTGATGAATGTGCCATCTTTATTATTATCCAGGATTAAAGAGTTTCTTGTGGATGTCAACCATGTGGCTTTGCCAAGGCTTGCAGAAAGTTTTGGAAACGGCTCTTGTGCAAACATTGTCCTGTCTCTGCTCTGAAAGATGAGATCAGCTCTTTATTAAAATCTGTCTTCTACTGAGCTGCAGTGGGTTTACTGGTCTGCCTGTGCCAAAAGGAGAATTAGTGGGAAATGGCAGCCACAGAAGGACTTGGCTCTCTTGGAAGAGGGGAAGTCTTGAAAACTCAAGGACTGTGGGTTAGGAGAGCACATCTTGAGAAAAGGGACTGGATTCAAGTGGACTGATTTACCCCCTGCTCCCATCAGCCCCAGATTTCATTATGCCCTGGGGGGTTGTCAAGCCCTCTTTATGAGGATTATGCCTCAAATAAGAAGCAGCTTTGCCTAGTGGTTAGAGAGCTGCCTTTGAAATAAGTCCTGCCTCCAACATAGTGTGATGGGGGTAGGCAAGTCAGTCGGTGGCTCAGGCAGCTCTCTAGATGAAGAACAAGTTTGGATTTACATTGCTATTTCCTAATATCAATTTGGTTAAAAAAAATTCAAATAGGTAAGGGATCGAGTGGAATAAGACAATAATATACATACATAGATATATGTGTGTATATATACATAGATAGGTGTTCATATGCATATATACACACAATACAGATGCATGTGTCTATGTGTATACATATACACAGTGATCTTCCACATCACGACTTTATCCAATGTGATATACTGCAGATCAACCTAAGAAATTAAATGGCAATTTTTTTTGCAAGTTATGCAGAAGTTTCATAAGACTTGTGAAGTCTAAAAACAACATAGAAAAATGCTTAGAAATTCAGAAATGCATTTTATATATATTATTGTGTAATATCAACATATTTTATCTTTGAATGTCATAAAAATTTAGACTTCTCTAACATGATGAGAGGGCCAAAATTTTTTACACTGATTTTCCAGATCACAGGAATGCTCTGCCCTTGACGCCTGAAGTGTGGAAGGAATAAACTTAGATACAGAGAATAGAGTTGACATTAGGGTTGGTAAGATCTAAGTTGGAATCTTGCCTCATTTAAGCTTTCTCAGCCTACTTTCCTCATCCGTAAAATGGGTTTGATAATAATAGGAGCTACCTAAGGTTGTTCTGAAAATAAAATGAGATAACAACTTAATGAACTTTGCAAACCTTAAGGTGCTGTAAAATTGCTAACTGTAATTATTATGAATAACAAGGAAAATACGTTTTCTCCCATATGTATGTCTTCTATGAGGTTTGAAGATTTTCTCACTAAACCTAGTCTATATCTGCAATACATAAAACTTTGATGTTTACTTATTTTATTAAAAAAAAAAGAAAAATTTGCAGTCATATATATTTTCCATGATAGATTAAAACTTTTTTTTTTTAAAACCCAGCCAGATTTCATTATATAGGGAGTATACCTATGCAGATCCACACCTTCTCTGCAATTTATAGCTCTAGAGAATTGTCTGGGTCACAAATTTAATAGGTGAGAGGCAGGACGTAAACTCTGTCCTTCCTGAGTTTGAGGCCAGCTTTCTATCCATCTTGCCATACTTATTCCCAAGACAATTTATTAGTATTGGATTCAGATTCTAGACCTATTCTCCCTACCAATATGCCACAGAGACGAGGATTCATCTAACTTAAAACAGCTGACTTGTGCTGGCATTTGGATGTATGAATTGGATCTATAAAGTTCTCTGACTTCTGCCTCTGCCTTGAGTAGGAGGGAGGATCCTGGGATACAGTCAGTAGGTAGCCTGGCAGAGGGGTAGTGGGCAGAATCTTGTTCCCTTGAGGCTGGATGATGGCTCGAGGCTAGAATTAAGTCTCCTACACCTGGAATACTCTGTCTAGGAGGATGATTCTCTCTCTTTTTGATATTCAGAATAAAAAATACTTTCTCTGGTCATTCTAAAAGGAAAGATAATACTCTCTCTGTCCTAATTTATCATCCTACCAAAAGTCAGTTACATAAAAGGTAATCATGAATAACTAATGAACCTCTTTATCTAGATAAGTACTGGCTAAAAATTGGAGAAGTTTAAGGATTAGTGTCACAAATAAATACGTAAAAGTAAATGAGCTGCCCAGAGTAAGAAAAGAGCCCAACTTAAAACGGGAAAGGAATGATCTCTATGGGGATACTTTTAGCAGTCTTTTGAGTGGCAGTTGGAAATCAAGGGAAGTGTAGACTTTTGCACATGTCCATTTCTAGGGAGATCTCTCACCTGCCATTCAAAGTTTCATCTTCCCTCTTGTCCTGTTTCACTTGAACTCCCTTTATGTTTCTTCTAATATTCTTTTGGAATCCAAAGAAGTCTGTTCTTTATTTATAGAAGATACATTATGTGGACTCAGAGCTCTCTCTCTCTCTCTCTTTATCTCTCTCTCTCTTTCCTGAGTCAATTGGGGTTAAGTGACTTGCCCAGGGTCACACACCTGGGAAGTGTTAATTGTCTGAGCTGAATTTGAACACAGGCCCTCCTAACTTCAAGGCTGATGTTCTATCTACTGTGTGGTATGCTGTTTCGCCCCCCCCCCCCCTTTTTTTTTTGGTAGAGGCTAAAATTTATTAAAAATAGACAATTTTAATGTTCAAAATTTAATGTGAGAAAACGGTTAAAAAAATTAGATGAAAAGCTTAAATCTGACATCACCAGTGTACAAAACAGGTAGTGTCACAGGGAATTGTGTACATACATGGAAAATATGTACATACACACACGCACAAAATTTGCACACCTACGTTTCTTCAGGAAATTGTCCCAGACTTTGGGATTATGGTTTCAAGAGAACTGGATTGTAGTAGCTGTCAACCCACCTCTCTGAGCTTCATTTTGTTCATTTGTTAGCAGGGGATAATATTTGCCCAGACTATTTCATACAGTTGTTAAGAGGAAAGGACTTTATAAACTTTAAATATAAGTTACAAATACTGATATTGAAGGGAAAGGACATTCATTCACACTCTAGGAATTCTAGGAGCTTAAAAGTGCTTAATTGTTAACTTTTTTTTAGTCTGCAGAAGTGAATTTGAACAACTAAACAATTGTATAAGATATAAACGTATATTTGTTTTAAGTCTCAGTTCAGATGAGTTGAGAATTTATTTCTCTTCAGTCTTTCAGAAAGCTACTGGATTTAATACAATATAAGATCCCTTCTAATTTAGGCCTTGCATTTTATAAAAAATCAAATAACTAAAATTTATGTAGGCGTTTAGATTTGCAAAGGGTTTTACATATATTATCTCAGCTGATCCTCACATTGGCTAGCCCTTTGAAGACAAGTATTATTAGTATCATTTCAGAGATGAAGAAAATGAGGTTTTGAGAGGTTGTGGCTTGCTTATGGTCATACAGCTAGATTTTGAATATCACTTGGCAAGATAAAGTTCCTTACACTGAGGTCCTTTCCTGAGTCAGACTATCAAATTTCAAACTCTACTACAGAAAGTGCAACTCTGATAGGTTGATCATGTTGTATGAATGTCAAAAAGGATTAGAGTCACAAATAAATATGTAAAAGTAAATGAGCTGCCCAGAGTAAGAAAAGAGCCCAACTTAAAACGGGAAAGGAATGATCTCTATGGGGATACTTTTAGCAGTCTTTTGAGTGGCAGTTGGAAATCAAGGGAAGTATAGACTTTTCCACATGTCCATTTCTAGGGAGATCTCTCACCTGCCATTCAAAGTTTCATCTTCCCTCTTGTCCTATTTCACTTGAACTCCCTTTATGTTTCTTCTAATATTCTTTTGGAATCCAAAGAAGTCTGTTCTTTTTTTATAGAAGATACATTATGTGGACTCAGAGCGCTCTCTCTCTCTCTCTCTCTCTCTCTCTCTCTCTCTCTCTCTCTTCTGAGGTAATTGGGGTTAGTATACCTTTGCCTAAAAAAATATTTTGTGGAGAACTCATATAAGGCAAGCACTCATATGAAGGTCAGAAAAAGTGATGCAAGGACACTCTCAAGATCTCTCTGAAGAACTTTGTATATTTTTCCTTTCCCCCATACTACAATTAAGTGCAGATATGCTTATATACACACATCTATATATACATACATATACATAACTATCTATAATTATGCACATATTCATTCATTTGCATCTGTGAAAGATGTTTGTTTATTTTCTATTTCTCTTAAGGTGAATGCCATTTTCCTTCGTAAGTCCAAGTCTTTCCATATTTTACTAAATCTACTAACTTGGCATTTCTTACACCAAAACAATATTCCAACCTTATACTATCTAGTTAAATAGTCTAAAACAATATTGATATTTATTAATATGGCTGATGTATAGTGTAGTTTCCCTAGAACTTTGGAATTGATTGTGAGACATGGGACACACCAGCACAAGACCATCCAATAGTTTGTGTCTTCATCAAAGAAGTCATTGTGTTCTGTGAGCAAAGTGGAATTGCAGAGGAAAAGTGAAATATGCAAATTTAGAGACATTTAGAGATATCCTTCAAATGTTTATTTGTGCCCAATCTGAAGTAAAACCTTCTGATCAGTCGTAGTTGGACACACGGTACCTTGATCCAAAAATGTCATTTTGGTCCTCTTTGAGAATGGATGACAACCAATTAATCATCTAGAAAGTGTCTGCTGAGGGATTCAAACCCTTTCAACCTTGGGTGTTTGCGACTATACTGTACTGCTTCTTGACTAATGCCCTGAAAGCTCCATATGCATCTTAAAGATGAAGAAACAATTGCTACGGGTACAAGACTCTAGCACATCGGCAGATAGCACAGGTAGAAGCACTGCTCCCCTTTTCCCTCCCTCCACAAATGACTTTGTGAATTCTAGCATGGAGGTGTTTCCTCTTCCCACGCAGATCTTCACCCTTCTGCAGCTTTGGAGCTGGTCTTTGAGAATTTCTAGGGCTGAAAAAATCCATCTTCTATCCCCTGCAGCTGAATTTCAGACGAGCTTTCCCAATTGAGCTAGTCCACAGTACTCAGACAATAGAAATGTACTCAAACACAAATCAAATACCTGCTGCCAATGTTAATGGAGATCATGGCAGTCATAATAGAGTGGTATAGAGATAATTGCTCTGCCACAGATGTTTAAGCCGATTAACAATAAGAACTGTTTGGAATTTCTAACCAGGGGAAAAGGAAAACAACTGGTAACTGGAAAAAAAAAAAAGGTCTTAATTCTGCTGTGAGATGGCTCACCCTGAACTGACTCTAGAGCTAGAGAAGTTGTAATACAGCCAAAATATCCTATGACTAGAGAAAGGTATACTTGACGTTAAGCTCTTAGTCAGTGTCCATGATTGATGGTAGTTTTCTAGGCAATACTTTGAACCACAAACAATCACAGGGTGTTTGACATTAATAATAATAGCAACAAAACAAAATAGTGATGGTTATCATTACTGACTTGTCTCTGTTAGAAAAGGTTAAAAGGAGCTGGCTAACAGTCATTAGAAGAGGAATATACAAGCATCCATTGATGAAGGAGGCAGGATGACATAATAAAGTCCTGGACTTGGAGTCAGGAAGGCTTGAGTTGAAATGTCTCTGCTGACGGCTACCAGCTGAGTGACCTTCAATTAGCTATTTACCTTTAAGCCTCCTTTTCCTCATCTGTAAAATGAGTTGGATGGATTAGAGATCTTCCAAGTTCTCTTTAAGTTATAAATCTATTTTTCTATAATGGGATATATGTTATGTTTATTGTCGCAGTTCAGTCCAACTCTTTATGACCCCCCATTTGGGGTTTTCTTGGCAAAGATATTGGAGTGGTCTGCCATTTCCTTTTCTAGCTCCTTTTACAGATGTGAAAATTGAGACAAACAGAGGTAAGTGACTTGTCCAGTGTCACACTGTCAGTAAGTTTTTGAGGTTTATTTTGAACTCAGCTCTTTCTGGTTCCAGGTCCAGTGCTCTATCCAGTGCCATCTAGCTGCCCACATGTCAAATGTAAGTTCCTTGAGAGTAGGAATGATTTAATCTTTATCTTTGTATTTTCAATCTCTGGTACAAAGGATAGGATATATGCCCTGATTATAAGATAGGTGTTTATTATTATGGGTTTGCTGAATTGGAATGGATTGAGTAGGGGCCCAGGAATGACTCCTGGCCAGTTTTTTCATCCCATTTTCCATCCCATTAAGATTGTGGAATAGCATAACTAAGTTACAGATCTTCTAGCCTCTGAGAACACCTGATACATAGTGATTTTATTGATCAGGGAGCATTGTACTAAACTGCTTTCAGGAAAGGAAGGGTCATGCATTACTCAGGAGATTTGATGTCTAACACATCCTGAGCTGACATATGATTTAAATGGTACAGAAAAACCCTGTCTTGTTGGTCTACTAAGCAGTTATTTATTTATATAACCTTTTAAACAGCCACAACTCTTGCTATGTAATTGAATGAAATTTTGCTATCTATTCTTCCTCCAAGGAAGCTAATGTTCCTTTTAATTATAGTAGATTGTTGTTTCATTTTTGTTTTTAGCCTTTTTAATGTATTCTGACATCATGGAAAATTTTAATTCAACAAATTTTTATCAAATGCTAGCTATGTGCACCTATCTTTTGCAATAAGAAAAATAGCTAAGCAAAACAAACCATATCTGATAGCATATATGGCATTTAAAACTTTTCTATTAAGAGGTGGGGAGTTTGCTTCATAATTTATTTATTTTCTGGTACAAAGATTAGACACTAGAATTACAGTATAGTAATTTTTGGTCATTTACATTCTTGCAGTAATTGAATATGTATATATTTATGCACACATACACACACATATGCTTTGTAGTATGATTGTTTGGTCTAAGGATATAAACGATTTAGTGATTTTTTCCTAGCATAATTCTTTTTCAGAATGACATATGTATATACCCATATATAGAATATATGATATTATGTATGTTATATACAACATGCACACACATATATGGCATATACACACATTAGTTTTAAGGGTGCTGCTCTCACATAATTTTCAGTTGGGTACTTTTCTAATTTGATGCATTTATGATTTTATTGTTGTGAAAACCTCCTCTATCAATAGTGATGACAACCTGTCTAAGCTTTGCCATCCTGTGCATTTCTTGTCTGGGTCCTTCCATAAATCCTTCAGAGATGGTCTATGTAACTCACTAGAGGTCCTCTCCCAGGACTTTGAATATTTCATGGCTGCTAGTACCGCAGACTATTTATCCATTATTACTTTCTCTTGGCATAGAACTGGCTTATCTTTTCCAGTTTCCAGTAATAACTAACATATATGTATATACATGGTCAAGTCACTCAATTCTGTTTGCCTCAGTTTCCTCATGTGTAAAACAAGCTGGAGAAAGGAACAGCCAGCTGCTCCAGCTGTTGTTTGTCCTTTGTTTTTGAAGAGCACCATGACATCATGGAGGTGATGCTATGACATGCAAGTGAACTAGATTTAAGTGAGGGAGGGCTAGACAAGGTCTCCTGGGTTCCAGTGGCCAGATAAAGATCAGATGATTGGAGATGGTCCTTGTTGCAGTGGGAGACTTTGACCTTTTTAAGCTAAGATCTTTCTCAGGTCTCAGATCGACTGAGACAATACCTATTCAATGATTAAAGCTCGGTAATAAATGAGTCAGAGAGTGATCTCTTTTTTTCTAGTCAAAAAAAAAATCAATCTGGGAGGTGAAGACTCTCAGGGTTTCTCTCCAAAACAAACAAACAAAAAAAAAAACAATTACTATTTGTATTTACTCTGAGCCAATTAGGGCCCAAACAATGACAAGAGAGTCTTGACCTTGGACATATTGTTGGTCTGGTTGAGAACCAGAGTGGTTTGGTTTTAAACACCAAATCTGAAGATATCTTGTGAGGTTTCAGTGATCAAAATTTACGTTCCTTTGGATAGAGCACTCACAGGTAAGGATATAATATCCTATATGGACAGAGGGAAGGAAAGGGAAAGATAAAAGAAAAGAAAGAAAAAGAGCTGTCTTCTTTGATTGGCCAGTTCCAATTGGTACCCAGTGGGGCAACTCTTACTACTACTCAAGAAGTTGTTCTCATAGAGGGCCATGATATCAGGAAGGGGGGATGCCATGATACACAAGTGAATTGGATTTAAGTGAGGGAGGGCTGTGCAAGTTCACCTGCCTCATTTTCCATTCCAAGCCCTCTGGGTTCAGGTGTAAGATAGGGATCATGATAATAGGAAAAACCAAACTAATCCTGTGTCTTTGCCAAGAAAATCCCAAATGGGGCCACAAAGAGTTGGATGTGACCAAAAAAACTGAACAAGAACAATAACACACATATGTATGTATGTATTTTTTCAAATTTGTAAAGTGCTTTTCCAATTTTATCTGATTTGATTATCACAATTGACCCTGTGAGGAAAATGCTATTATTATCACCATTTATGTTAATAAAATTCGAGGCTGAGAAAAGATGATTGTCCAATCACCCAGAAAGTAAGTCTTCATTTGAACTCAATTCTTCCTGACTTCTAGTCTAACACTCTACCCACAGCCTTCAATCAATATTTATTAAGTATGTGCCATGTACCATGCCCTGGGATATAAGTATAAAAATAAAACACTCCTTAATGTTGGTTTTTTTAATACCATTTCTTAAATGCAAGTCATCATGGGCAATATGCCATAGCCTTTTAACTCTGATGACTCATGGTGGTGTGGAGGTGACCCTGAGACCTTGAAAACTATTACATCAGTAAAATGTAAGCTGTTTTTTAACCCAGAGAGAAAGGCTTCCAGCATAGTACAGGTGATGGTCTAGGCCTCTACCTGAGGACTAGTCTAGCTAAGTTAACATTTATAACTTAAAGGAATAAAATTTTAAAGGCAAAAATTAAAAGTTCCTGCCTTTACATTTAGAAAATATTTAAGATTAATGTTTTCTCAGTGTCCTTTGGACCATATCTCTTAGGTGGCAGTCTATTCAGATAGCTGTCCAAGAAAGTTTGAGTCAGAAAAATAAAGGCCTTTTATTTATATCATGGGTATAAATTTATTTACCTTAGCATTGCCTTTTTCTTTTTTTTTGTCTCTTTTATTCATCTGGGACTCTTGGCTTTTCCTCAGGTAGGGACACAATGTAAACTATTTGTGTTCATGTAGGAATTTTTTAATAAAAAAAGGAAAATCAGAAATCTGTCCTACTGGCACTTTCTTGTAGCAATTTATTACTAATTTGTAAATGAATATTTAAGTTGGACTTCTCAAACTTGTCAGTTTTATCTTTTCAAAGGTAATAAAATTTCCCTGGAATAGTCATGTGGAAAAAATAAGTCAGTTCTTAAATTTTACCCTTTTCCACTTTGAAAATTTTACTTTTCAAGAAAAATTTCACTGAAAACGAGACTGAGGTATTAACAAGCAAATAATGGTTTCACTGCTATGAATTGTTTAAAACATCACCTTACAAAACGTCAACCTTTCAGGCTAGAATCTAATGGCTTTTTGAAGAAAAGTAGTGAAGCATATGACGATCCCTCAGAGTGTCAGCCGAGCTCTCCATGAAAATGGCAGCTAGTCCAAGGAATATTTGTTAAATGCAGTTTGTAAATTGCCATAGCTGTCAGGTCATTTTAAAATAACAATGGAAACATTAAGAATGTACACATAAACAGCCCCAATCGATGGATGTCATGTAACCAAATTCACTCTCCTTGGCTTTAAGATTATTATCAACCAGTACCAAACATCACTGAAGATTATTTCTTTTCATTTAGTTTGAAATCTGGTAATGCTAGGTTTCTTTTCCTCCCACTTTCCCCCCATTAGTTCCCTTGAGATTCTTAATCTGTTGTTCCATCACCTGGGTTTTATTATTATTTTTTATAATTCCATAAAGTAACCCTTTGTGGTTTGACTGGTATTACAATGAGTAAGTAAATTAATTGTCAGTATTGTCATTTTTATTATAAGGGCATAGCCTAACTATGATAAATAATATCAATTTAGCTTTTAGATCTATCTTTATTTCTGGTAAGTGTATGTTGTGATTATATTAGTATTATTCTTATGTGTTTTAATAAGTAGATTTCTAAATGTTTATACATTCTTTAGGTATTTTGAATATTTTCTTTCTTTTGATTCATTTGGGTTTGTTGATAGAGGAAAATGTTGATGTCTTTGTGAATTTATCCTTTATCCTCCTGCTTTGTCATTGTTTCAATGCATTTTTAGCTAAATTTGTAACATTCTCTGAGTCAATCAATGAATCACATAAAAATTGATCATTTTGTTTCTTTTTTGACTATGTCTAGTCCCTTAATTTCTTTTTCTTCTCTTATTGCTATAGCCTAGTTTTTCTAAAAGTATATAGAATAATATTGTGAGAATGAACATGCTGGCTTTAAACCTGATCTTCTGTTTCTTCTCTACGATTTCTCAATTATAGATGCGGCTTCTCTTGGCTTTAGATAGATACTGTTTACTATAGTAAGGAATAGTCAATTCTATAATTTTTAGTGTTGTTGTTGTTTAAGAAATGGATGTTATTTCTTGCCCAGAAAAATTTGTTCTGGGGATAGTTAGATGGCTAAGTGGATAGAGCACCAATCCTGAAATCAGAAGGACCCAAATTCAAATTTGACCTCAGACACTTAACATTTACTAGTTGTGTGACCTCAGCAAATCATGTAATCTGATTGTCCTGCAAGAAAAAAATGAAAAGATTTTTCTGCGTTTAGGCAATTATATGAACTTCATTGTTAATTAACATGATCTTTTATGTTTATAGTTTTCCCAGTGTTGAATCAACTATACATTCCTTGTATATATCCAATCCATTTGTAGTCTTTTTACTATATTGTTGCAATTTCTTTGTTAATATTTTATTTATTAGTTTTCCCATCAGTGTTCATTATGAATATTTGTTTGTAGATTTCTTTCTCTGCTTTATCTCTTCCTCATTTCAATATTTGTCTATCATATTTGTCTCACAGAAAAGTTTGATAGGATCTTGCTTTTCTCTACTTTTGCAAATAATTTATGATGTTAGAATTAATAGTTCCTTGAATGTCTGATAGAATTTGCTTATGTAACCATCTGGTCTTGAGATCCTTTATTTTGTGAGCTCTTTTATGGCGATTAGATAATTTAAATTTTTTTTATTATTTAAACTCAGCATGTAATATTTCTATAAATATTCATCCATTTCATTTATTAGTTTTGTTGGCATGTAATATAATATAATTCAATATTTTAAGATGTTTTAAAAATACAATTTATTTTTATTTTGAATTGATTTCATAGAAAACATTGAACACTTCTACATATAAATAGAATAGAAAAAGAGATTACATATAGAAACACAAACTTCTATTGTTTATTATTTGCTTTTTGAATAAAAGTATACAATAAATTCAGCATATTTCTCTTGAATTTGACTTGCTTGTCTATATTTCCTTCTGAACTTCCTTTGAGTTTCTTCTGTGCAGTTAAAATGCTTCAATAACTCTTCTTTTTTTTCTTTTCAATATTATTGTTAATTTCTCTCTCCCTCAAATTCCACCCATAAAAAAACTCAATTCAAATGATTAATAAATATAATTACACAAAATAAATAACACATTTGCCACAACCAAAAATCTACGTCTTATTTTACATCTTGAATCCAATCCCCTTCTGTCAAAAATGTCAATAATGTGTTTCATCACTGGTCATTTGGTGGCATGGTTGGTAATTGCAATAATCAGAGTTCTTAAATCTTTCAAGGTTGCTTTTCTTTAGCTGTTGTAACTATATGAATGCTTTGCGTAAATATTTAGTAACTCAGAGGAGGAAAGAAATAGTACAAATTTGGGATCATGTAGATGTAAAACTATTAGAGACCTCAGAGGGTGTCTACTTGCAGAGACACTTGAATGATGTGACATTCCCAAAGTCTGTCAAGTCAGTCAAGAAATATTTTTAAGTGCTTTCCATGTGCTAAATGGACAGCTAGGTGGAACAGTGGATGAAGTGTCAGGTGGGCGTGGAGTCAGCAAGACTTATCTTCCTGAGTTCAAATCTAGTTTCGGAAACTTAATAGCTAGCTGTCTGATCCTGGGCAAGTCACTTAATCCTGTTTGCCTAAGTCTCCTTGTAAAATTTGTAAAATTAGCTGGAGAAGGAAAGCATCTTTTCCAAGAAAACTCCAAATGTGATCATGAAGAGTTAGACTAACCACACATGCTAGGCACTAAACTCTAGAGATAAAAAAAAAAAAAAAAGGGAATCTCAAGGAATCTCCATTTTAATGAAAAATATAACATGTAAATAATTTGATACATATAAGATATATTCAGGTATATATAAAGTAGAAGAAAGGTAATTTCACAGAGGAAGATACTAGGAATTGGAGTAACTGGGAAAAACCTTATTAAAAAAAGATTTGAGCTGAGTTTCATAGGAATCCAGGGAGGAAAGAGCAATCTAGGCATGAGGACAATTAGGGCAAACATATTAAAAACAAGAGATAGGTCAGGGATGTATTGGTAAATGTTTAACAACTGGTTCTCCTTAAAAAAGTTTACTTGATACACTTTAAAAGTTTAATTTTAGCATTTTCAACCTTTTCTTCACTCCTATGTTATACATATATATATATATATATATATATATATATATGTGTGTGTGTGTGTGTGTGTATAGACAATCAACAAAACAATAAATCAAGACCTGATTTGATTTATTTATTTGATTTGATAATTGCTGTGGTATAAATTTTTACACTGAAAATTTAACAACCTGCTTTGGGAGACATTCTGAGTTGGCTCTACCTGAAATGGAGTATGCAAGGAATGACAAGATAGTAAAGTGTATCAGAGATACCAATTGATCCCAGTACTTCTGACTCCAAGGAGGGTACTCTTTCTAGTCTGTGGACATGCAAACCTTCTTGTTCTTTAGAAAATGGTTAGATTGTGAACTCTTTGAGGGCAGGGATGATCTTTGCCTTTTTTTTTTTTTTTTTGTATCGCCACCATGTAATAGTGCCCACCACAGAGTAAATACTTAATAAATATTTATTGATCGATTGAAAAGTTTTCAGTATCAAGTTGATTTGCTGAGGGAAAATTAATACAAAAAATCTTAATTACTATAAAAACGTACTAGAAATGTAAACATAGTCCATGGGGAGAACTTAACAGGTGTAATCAAACAAGTCAAAACTAGTAAACATTCCAAGAGGAACAGGAGAGGGAGGGAAAGTGGAGCCTTTTATCTCTTCACTACAATATCACTACAATATTCTTGCTATCTAATTTCCTTATACATTCTAGGGAAAACTTCACAGCATTAGATTTCCCCCACAGAGTTAGGAGTTCCACCACACAAAGCCAGTTTTCAGAAATAGTTTTGACTTCCTAGACTCACAGGACTCCATTGACGCTGATAAATCCACACCCATGAATTTTTTTTTTATCATGGATTCTTTAAATAGGGATTCCCTACCTCTATTCTCCTAGGTACTTAGTAGCTACAAATGCTTTCTTGTCCCGTATTGGGGAGGACTTGGTCAATGCCATAAACTCTACAAGTAGACTTTGAATTTAGTTCTGACCTGGAGTAGGGCTAGAGAGTCAGATACATTCTATCAATTCAAATACATTTAGTATTTTCAAGTGCCTACTATTTGCAAGGCACTCTACAAGTTTATAGGAATATCAAGTAAGAACAAACAAAACATGCTTTCCCCTCAAAGAGCTTCCATTTATTTGAGAGGAAATAACATATTTAAAGGTAAGCTAGGGGATTTTAAAAGTAGAGGAGGAAAAAAAAATGTTTGGGGTTTTTATATTCAAAACTCACCCATAAATGCTAAAGACTAATTTTATGATTTTTCAATCGATACTAAGCTTTAAGTTAGGGAGGCAGTTATCTGGGAAAAAAGAGATACCTTTATTGATAGGACTAAGAAACCTGAGGGTGATATAGCTTTAAGTAGTCCATTAAGGATAATAAAATTAGTGTATAATATAATAGCTTAATACATTTTACATTTGTTATTTCATTTGATCCTTAAAATTACCTTGCAAGGCAGTTGTTGTTATTATCATTATCATCTCCATTTTGCCCATTAAGAAACCAAAATTCAGAGAAATTTATTCATTCATTCATTTACTTATTTTTAACTTGCCCAAGGTGATCATGCAGTTAGTATGTATTTAAGACAGGATTTGAATCCATCCTTCTGACTTCAAGGCTGTATCTATTACATCAGACTGTCTTATTAATCTTGTTTTTCTTCACCCCTATCCCCATATAGAAGATTAAATCAATTCAATTTATTTCAATTAACACTCATTAAGCACCTGCTCTATCATAGGTACTGGGAGAGATATAAAGTTAGTAAAAGGAATAATCTCTGTCTTCTGACCTAATACGGAATATATGTGGAGAACTATACATATACATCCATAAATATATACACATATACATACATTTTCAACAAGACATTGTATATTATTATTATTATTATTATTACAACCACAAAATAATATATCATATTTATGTATTATCTTCCCTCTTTTCTAGGTTCTACCAAAAATTGTAAATTATCCTTTTTAAACTTCTTAATCCTTGCGAACTTTCAAGGACAACTGAGATTTTGTTCTGGTGGAGTTGAGAACTCTGAGATTTGCAGAAACATTAACAAAGCTAGATTATTAATTCCTGAGGATCTAGGTTGAGGCTCTTGGGGTTTATTTTATTATCCTCTCACAAAACTGAAGATTATTATTCCAAAGGAAGCTTTAAAATCTTTATAGTATGTTAGAGAAGATAAGCTAATTAAGAAGATCTTAAAAAATGTATGAGACCAATTCATACTTGGTTATCTTTTTCTCTCAGTGTGAAGGAGAGAGCAGCTGGGACCTAGAAATAGCCACAGAAGGTCATTTGGAGCTTTGATGGACTCAATTCAGGACTAAAGACCGGCTGAATTGAATCTCAGACTCAGCTTTTTAAGCAATAGAATTGATTGAAAGCTTAGGTTGACCAAGCAACCTCCCTCCTTGGAGTGCCAGAAAAACCTCTATCTGAAAAGGTCCAGGCAGATTTTGACAAGGACAGGGATCCTCCTTCTAGAGAATAGAGCTGCCTGATTTCTTTGTAAGGAAAAACTAATTTTTAAGTCCAGCCCTCATTCAGATACTGTTCCTTCATCACATCTTCTGCTTCTCTCCTAATCCACACCCATGTCCCTTAAGCATCTACTCCTTTCCTCGGTTTCTCAGTAATGTCCAGATTCTTACTCCCTATCAAATACACAATCAATGTTTGGCAATTCTGGAAAGAGAAATCAAGTGTGTATTCTTTGGAGGGTCTAGCCTTTGGCTGAACTTTCTGCTGAAGGAGCTCCAAGGATTCTAAATTCATTTGGGATGCAAAGTATCAGCAGTTTAGTTTTCCAAATTAAGTAAGGAGCTGAGATAATCAAAGTGAAAACATTTCTGTGTTGCTCATTCCTTCATACACTTTGCACACTCTCTGGGTTACACATCTTATTCTCTAGCCTTATTTCTTCACTGTGCTCCAGTAGTCTTTTCACCTTAGAAGATCACTTTGCTTCCAAAACTTCTTCTTCTAATTGGTCAATTTTTCTGGAAACCTCCATTTTAAGGAATGTTTCTAGACCAGCCATGGTCATTCCTTCATTCTTCTGGGCAATACTCCAAATTTTTGGATTTCTTTCTATACCATGTCTCCACAAGTCTACTTTTTCCTTGACTCCCGCATTTCAAATCTCTTTTTTGTGGTGTTTTTCTTCACTGTAATAATGTAAGCTGTTTTAGAACAGAGACTGTCATTCTTTTTGTTTATATTTGCATTCCCAGGGCTTAGTACAATGTCTGGCACAAGTAAGTGCTTAATAAGTAACTATAGACTTGACACTTTATTTGAAGTTTATGAGAAGATGCTTTTTTGGTTATTTGCATGTGAGCTTTTGGGATTAGAATGAGGAGCTATGTAATTTTCTGTGGTCATTACAGACACTATGGTATGTGTTATGAATCCCAGTTACAATGGATTCTATGAATTTCTTTAGCAATTTTTTCTCACTCAGCAAGCCTGCATTTATTAAGGGAACTAGAAAGAAGAAAAGATTGGAAGAGGAGGTGGGATAAAAATTTTTTAACAGCATTTCTTAAGATTTTTTCATTAGCTAGAATCAAAAAACTTACATAATTGTTGCTATAATTTATCGCATCTTGCTTCTAGTAGTCAATTCTAATTTTGGCAGAAGGCAGTAGGAAGGATGGAGAACATATTCCTGGAAATTTCAGGGATGCAGTTATCCCTGAAGTTCTGGATTCAGCTATTTCTTTGTGATAGTCCCTTATCTTTGGCCCTCAAAACTTTTACCTGAATTTTCTGTATTCTGCTTACTATTAGAGTTTCCTGGTTGAATTTTAATAAACTCCAGCAATTCTTTCATCAAATTATTCTAATAGCCCTATTTCTTAAAAGTTTATTTATTTGATGGGCCTTCCTTTATCTCTGTACATGGGAATTGGTGTTGAACATTCTATTAAAACATCTCCCCTCCATTACAACAAAACCCCCAAACTTTTGGGATCAGAAAGCCTTTTGAGAATTCAACAACCATTAATTGCTTCAACAAGCCATAATTAAGCACCTACTATTATTAAGGTACTATGCTAGGTGCTGGGAATTGATATAGAGACTTGACTTGAAACTTCACCAATATGAGGCACTCCTTCTATTCTTATAATTGTTTTAGAGAGTTGCCTAGAAAGGTTAAGGGATTTAACCAGAATTACACAGCTAATATGGGTTATAAGTGGAATCCAGACCCAGCCTTCTTGCTTCTGAGGATAGCTCTCTCATCTCTTTCTGTGCTATAGATATTGGGGATACATAGAGAAAAATAAAATGATCCCTGCTCTCAAGAAGGGTGGCTGGGATTGACAATCAGTATATCATGAAGGAATGTATTTACTGTGAAACCTGGAACAGGAGTGGGGATACAGAAGGGAAAAGCCAGTGGAAATTAGTTTGTGGATTTCTCCAGGATACATTTAGGCTTTGTAATGGCTCTTCAGAGAGTTCTTCCTTTGGATCCAGATCTCCTTCTATCTCTTATTAAAGCAGTAATATTTAGGGAAATATAGGTGTCTTATCTAATCTGGGCTGAGTTATATAGGTCAAGGATTCTCAAGTGCAAGGTGTCTTGTCTCTAGTAGAGCGATTAATACTAGGAAAGTCTTGATTCTGAGGACAAAGGAAATGGCCATATTTTGTAGCAAGTTTGGAAAAAGCCAGTCACCTATAGGATAAAGGAATCAAGGATCAGACTAAAGAGGCGACAAGAACCCTTTTCTTTTCTCTCTGTACTCTGTCATTTGGTGATCTCATTAGCTCCCATGGCTTTGATTAGTATTTCTATGATGATGACTCAGAGTCATATAAATTGTCCTAGTCCCTCTCCAATGTGCTCCACTTCCATATTATGAACATCTTAGGGAACATTTTGAACTGAATGTCTTACAGTCATTTCAAACTTAATATATTCAAAGCATAATTCATTATTTTTACTTCTAAACCTAACACTCTTGAGAACTTTTCAAGCATTTTCAAGTGCATCATCATCCTCTAAATCACCCAGGCTCATCACTTTGATGTGATCCATAGCTCTCCACTATTACTTACCCCATTGGTCAAAACTCATCCTTTCTATTTCCTCAATGTCTTTTATATATGTTTTTTCCTCTCTATTCACAGAATAATTACTCTTGTGTCAATTCTCATCATTCCTCTCCTAGATTATTGCAATAATCTTCTAATTGGTTTTCCTTTCTCAAATCTTTCCTCACTCCAATCTGTTCTCTTCTCAGTTGCCAAAATGATATTTCAACAGTATAGATCTCATCATGTTTTTTTCCCACTCTCCACATACCACACTCAATAAATTTATATGATTCCCTACTACCTCTAAGATGAAACATAAATTTTGCAATTTGATATTTAAAATTCTTTCCAACCCATTCTTTTTCAAATTTCTAGTTCTCTTATATTTGACTTACCTCCATGCACTCTACCAGTCATACCAGCCTACTTTTGAACATACAAATGATATTCCATTTCTTTGCCCCTGTGTCTTTTCACTGTATTCCTCGGATGCCTAAGATGCTTTCCTTCCTCACTTCTGGCTCTTAGAACATCCAGCTTCCTTCAAGACTCTGTTCAAGTATTACTTCCAATGAAGAGCTTTTTAGATTCCTCCATCCCTATCCCAACTTGTTTGTGCTTTTTCTTTTGTGATTACCTTATATGAATTTTGTATCTATGTATGAACACATGTAAGCACCTAAAGGGAAGCAATTTGTTTCTCCCTCCTTCCCTCTTTCCTTTCTTTCCTCCTTCCCCTCCCTCTTCTTCCCTTCCTTCTTCCCTCCCTCCCTTTTATCCTCCCTCTCTTATTCTTTTCCTTCTTTTCCCCTTCTTCTCTTTTTCTCTTCCCTCCCTTATTCCTTCCTTTCCTTTTCCCCTACCTCCCTTTTCCCCTCCTTCCCTCCCTCTCATGCTCCTTCCCTTCCTCCCATGCCCCCATGCTCCCTCCCTCCCTTTTTTCCTTCCTTCCTTCCTTCCTTCCTTCCTTCCTCCCTCTTTCTTTTCTGGCATACAAGTTGATGAATTATAGAATTATTATGTATTAATGGCCAAAAGAAAGAACATTTTATTCAGAAAAATCTGAGCCCTGGGAACCCAATAGATGGATACCTGGAGCACAGGAACCCATCTTGCTAAAGTCTTGCATATATCCACTTTGAACCTACATGAAGGGCTCATACAAGTGTTAATGCTACTCAAGATCAAATGTATTTTCTTCCTTTGTATCCCTCTACAATACCTGGACTCAATACTGGACTTGTAATAAGAAAACCTGAAATCAAATACCAAATCTGTTGCTTATGGATAATTTCACTTTCCATACCAGCCTTAGGTTTCCTTATCTATAAAATGGGAACAGAAATTCCACTACTCTTTTACTTCATGTTGTTTAGGAGAGAAAAATGCTTTAGGATTGTGCTCTATAAGTATATATAACATATAAAATCTAGATAAGTGTATAAAAATATAGATTCATTATTATCCTTAGTTCCCTACCCAAAAAAGATATTTACTACATTTTCATTATAATCATGACTGAGCTATTTCTTTTTTTCTCTTCTATAGAGAGAGTTAAGCAAATGATTCTTCTTTAGATGAAAGATGATTTCGAAAAATAAAGTAAGTAATTATATTTTCTATTTTAGAATGGTGCTCAGGAATTTGTTTTGGGTACAAAATTTAAAAATATTCAATAGAAATAAATTAAGTAGGGTAACTAGGATAGAATGGAGTCAGGAGGATCTGAGTTCAGATCTAACCTCAAACATTTGCTAATGTGTGACTCTGGTCAAGTCACTTAACACTGATTACCTCCTCTTCCTCCTAAAAAAACCAATAGATTTAATGCCCATTTATCTGCTTAAGATATAAAGGCAGAGATCTTAGGAAGGCTACTTATTAATCCATATAACCTTGGGTCACAATCTCATTGGGTCTCAGCTTTCCCATCTGCAAAATGGACTAGAAGATCTCCAAAGTTCCTTTTGGATCTAAATCTATGGTACTTATCATTTTCTGGAAGCCTTGAAATCATAAAATATAATTAGAATGGAAAAAAAATCCTTAGTAATTATTTAGATCCAAACCTTCATTTTATAGTTGAGGAATCTGAGGTTCTAATAAGTGAAGGGATCTACTTGAGGTTATAGAACTAGTTAGTGGTAGAAGAGGATCTTGATTCAATTATTATAAAACCATAGAATCATAGAGCTAGACGTGACCTTAAAGACCATCAAGTCAATGAGCATTTATTAAAAATCTTTATTGCTCAGTTGTTGTTCAGACATGCCCAACACTTTGTGACTGCATTTGGGGTTTTCTGGGCAAAAATATTGGAGGTTTGCTATTTCTTTCTTCAGCCCATTTTACAGATGAGGAAACAGGCATACAGGGTTAAGTGGCTTGCCCAGGGTCATACAGTTATTGTCTGAGGCCAGATGTGTTTTCAGGAGGATGTTTTCCCCACTTCAGACATAGCTCTCTATGCACTACAGCCGATTACTGTACAAATTGCAAGGGTATAACAAAGGCAAAAAACAGTTCTTGCCCTTAAGAAAGTTCTCAATCTAATAGGGGACCACAAGCAAACAACTAGGTACAAACAAGATACCCACAGAACAAAGTAGAGCTGATTTTAGAGGGAAGCCTGGAAAAAGAAAGCATTAATAGAGCTTGGAAAAGGAAGCAGGGGCCCAGAGCTAATAGAGACTAGGTCAAAGTCACATGGGCAGTAAGGAGCTCTCCAAAGTCCTGTCCAGTGCTCATTCCATCCCATGCTATGCAGCATATGAGCAATAAAGTCCCCAAGAAGGAAAGAGAGACTGTGTGCTGCAGCTGATTTGAACTTTTTGGGGAGAGCTAATCGTTAAGATTTTAGTGCCAGCATTTATACCTTAGAAATCAACAAATAATACAGATAAGGGCCTGATTTATTATTTTGTTGGTTGTCTTCTGAAAAAATATTAATGAGGCAGATTAAAAGTGTGTTCTGCTTGTTTTTATTCCTCCCAAAGAACCAGTTCTTAAAACAATTTTTCAGCTTACCCCTGGCTTTATTTTTCTCCAGGACTCTGAACATACCAAGATTAGAAAGGGACAATTGACAGAAACTGCGTATTGACCCATAAGTTAGGCTTTGTTCTCACTATTCTTAGATTTTTATTTAGTTGTCAGAGAATCCAGTTTTATAAACGACTGCTTTCCATTTTGTATCTGATATTCCCAGGTTTGAATACATGTGTACACATATCATCTGCAAGCAAAATTTCCTCAGGGATAGAAAAATTGCTTTTGCTTTTGCTAAGGTGTCTAAGGCATGCAAATTTTAATAAAATATGAAGGATTATCGAAGTATTCTTTATTTAGCTCAGCTTGGCTCTAGGCTTGTTTATGCCGATCTCTGTTTACAGCCTTGAACTGTGACATGCAACAATATATTAAGTTTTCAGCACTGCATAGAAAAAGGATATTAAGTTCCTAGGTTATGGAGAAATATAAACATGACAAGAAATGCTGTTTTCATTTCCTTTGAAATTCAATTTGCTTTACTCTGAGAAAACTTTCCTATTAAAGAGGCAGAAAGGCATTCCCAATAAAGAAGCTCTCTCTATCAATACAGATGGAGCCCCTGCTCCCTAATTTTTAGTCTTAAAGAGTTAACTGGGGTGCTAAGAGTCACTCAACCAAAAACCAAGGCAGAACGCAAACCCAGCTTTCCCTAACTCCAATGTTAGCACCAAGCTGCCTCTCATTATTTGCAGAGATAAAAGTAGTGCCAACATTTCTCTATAATCATAGATCCAAGGGGAATTATTTCTTTGTCAAATCATATAACCTATGAAATTCACAGAAATTAGTATAAACCCTTCTTCACATGGCTATGTGAAGCTCAACAAAACACAAATAAACTATTATCTCAGACAGGCTTACAAGCTCTCTTCTTGCATAATATCCTTAGAAGTAGAGCAGTTGCCAGTAGGAATTGGCAACTGATGGGATGCGGGGAGTGAGACAGAATGAAGAGTCAAGAAGGGTATCTAATTATGAGTCTGGATGACTTGAAGGGTGATGGTGTTCTCAACAGTAATGGAAACATTAGGAAGGGTGCTGGGCTATGGGGGAATATACTATCTCTATATTTCTGAATCATTTATCAGAAATGCTCATCCCCCAAATCCTATCTGACGGAAGATCCATTCTAGCCTCTGGGAAAAGACAATATTATAACTTTATGACATAATGAGTTTTTTGAGGGAATGGTTGTCTTTTGCCTCTTTTTTTGTATCTCCAGGGCTTAGCAGAATGCATTGCATGTAATACGTGCCTAATAAATGTGTATTGCTTGACTGACTCCATGATCTATTTACAGAACACAAGATTTAATTACAAAACAATAATACAGGCCAAAGATCCAAAAAAGCCCAGTTAACTCCATAGAAATAATCAGAAATAAAGGGCCCATTTGGAGAATCATATTCTACTCAAACATAATAGAGGATGCTCTCTGCTTCTTTAATAGAAAGGTTTTCTTAAGAGTAAAGCAAATTGAATTTCAGAGGAAACGATAGCAGCATTGCTAGTCATGTTTGTATTTCTCCATAAGCCAGGAACTTAATATCCTTTTTCTATGCAGTGCTGAAGAATTAATATTTATTGGGAGTGCCTTCTACCAATGAAAGTACAGGTCAAGTAAAAAAAAATGATGGAAATATTATACCATGATTTTCTATTTATTTTTGAAATACAATTTTAATAAAATCAAACAAAATTGGAAGGGTTCATTCATTGCTCTTTAACTTCATCTGTCCTTATTCTTCCACCTTCTATGCCTTTTTTGTGATGTAACAATCATGTTCATCTGCCAGCCTTCTTTCTATTCCTGCCAAGCAGAGGAAGAAAGACCTGTTTGGTAGGATGCATTGCTTCTGTGGAAAGTTTTGACAGATCTACAGAGCCTCTCTTAGGGAAGTAGACAGCCTGGCAGTAAAAACATATAAATCCAGATTTTTCATGGAAATCTTGGTGATCTCTCATGGAGACTTCTCAGTACTCTAAGTAGATACACGAAATGTTAATGCTAAAAAGGATCCTAGAAATTCTCTAGAAAAATATTCTTATTTTAGAAGTGGGGGAGGGAGGATTTGGTTAAGGTCAAATAGCTAATCAGTAAGTAATCATTCTCTACTAATCAGCAGTCAAAACAACAGGCATTTATTAACCACCTACTAAATGCTGGGCACTGTGCTGAGAGCTGAGAATGCCAAGAGTGGCAAAAACATGGTTCCTGTCTTCAAGGAGTTTATGATCTAATGGGGAAGACAACATGCAAATAACTATGAGATAGCTATATCTCTATACACACAAACACACATATATGATGAATTGGAGATTATCTCAGAGAAAAGGCAGTAGCACTAAAGATCAAAAGACTTTTGACTTACCTGAAATTAAAGGAAGTCAGTGAAGCTAGGAGAAGAAATGGGAACTTTTAGTAGAAGGAGAAATATAAAAAGGAATGCTTAATGCTAGAGGAAAATAGAATTAGGTCATGGCTCTTTACCCATATGGGAAGTGAACAACACAAAAACAATTTTGACTTGCAATTGATGTGATTTGGGGAGGTTTTCAATGGTAAATTTCTTTACTAAATCAGAACAGAACCTACTCTGCAAATTGGAGCCTTAGGGAACTGCTTGAGGAACTGAAAGGTTAAGTAATTTGCCCAGAGCTAGTGTGTGGCAAAGGTGTCACCTGAACCTAAGATAACCTAAGATTTCCTCAGTTCAAAACCATTTTCTATCCACCATATTGGGCTCTCCTGTAATTTGCAACACTAGTCTTTTTTTTTTTTTTTTAACCAAGCCAGGTTGACCTCAGAAAATACCAGTTGTATGAACGAATAGTAAATTCCTCAATCTCTTTATGTTATAGGCAGCTCTCTAGGTGAGAAGTTGCTGATTTACAGAGGCAGAAAGGATTTCTTCTGATAATTCCCTAGATCAGTGAAATCACAGATCTAGTCCCTGTCCCCATGCATCTATTAATTTAAACTCACCAAACATTTATTAAGAATCTATTATTTGCAAATCACATTTTCTGGGATTGATATAAATTGAAGAAAATTTCAGGTGGTGGTAAATGAATGGATTAAGCTTTGGAAGAAACCAGAAGTTGCTCTGGTCATCTGACTGAGAACTATGCAGAATATCCTGACCTCCTGAGCTATCTCAATCCCTGTGCCCAAGTGCCCAAGGACTGAAATCCAAAGTGAGAGAATACAGATAGGTCCTTTGTTGTTGAGTCATTTTTCAGTCATGTCCCCATTTGTGACCTCGTTTGAAGTTTCTTGGCAAAAATATTAGGATGGTTTCCTATTTCCTTCTCCAGCTCATTTTACAGACGAGGAAACCAAGGCAAACTAGAGGGGGGTAATTAAATTAGTGAGAGAATACAGGTACTAGAGGAGGGTAATAGAATTTTTAAGGGCTTATAGTGCCCTCTGGGGGATAATAAAACATCCCTTGTCTTCACAAAAAGAACAGAATGTTTCTTCTATTTTGTTTCCTTAATAAGATGACCTAAATTCTCTGCCTTTCTTCTCCCTCATGCAACATAAATACAGATTAAAAACAAGAAAAATCTGAAGGTTATTGACCCTGGGAAAAGAAATGAGAAGAACTTGGGAGGTTTTTACTCCTCTTCTCAATCTGGAGTTCCAAGGAGAAGAAAGTCCAAGAGGCTTTTCTGTCCTTTGGAAGAGAGAAGAAAGGAAAGGAGCACTTAGAGGAAAGGTCTCTAACCTGAAGAGAAGAGAGATGTAGGTGAGAGCAAAACTAGACTTCCTATTTATTACACTTCAGGAAAATATATATTAAAAAAAGTATTGCAGTTTATAATGTCCTTGACAATAGGAAGGGAAGAAAAAAGTAAGAGCCTCAATAGGATTCTTTTCCCAATTTTTCATCTACCTCTCTTATTTAATGTTTAAAATCACTTTAGAAGGAAAAGGATCCATATAGACAAAAATATTTATAACAACTATTTTAATGGTGACTGGAAATTAAAGGATGCCCATCAATTGGGGAATAGTTGAACAACTTGTGGATATAATTGTGATGGACAGATGCTCTCATATAATGTGGAAAGATTTATAAGAACTGATGTAACGCGAAATAATAAGAATCAGAAGAACATTGTATATAGTAACGGCAAGTATGATAATCAATTATGAATGACTTTCTCAACAATATAATGCTCTAAGGCAACTCTGAAGGATTTATGATGAAAAATGTTATCCATCTCCAGAGAGAGAACTGATGGAGTCTAAATGCAGATTAAAGCAGACTTTTTCTTTATCTTTTTTGAGGGGGGAGGGTTTTTTCTGGTCTGTGTTTTCTTGCACAATATGACTATGGAAATCTATTTTACATGATTGCACATCTATGACCCACATCAATTTGCTTGCTTTCTCAAGGAGAGTGGGGAAATAATTTGAAATTCAAATAAAAAAGAATGTTAAATATTGTTTTTATATGTAACTGAGGAAAAATAAAATCATATAAATTTTTTTGAACTCTTTTGGGGTCTGAGACCAATTCACATTTTTGAGGCTTTGTATAAGATACTTTTATTTCATTTCCTTCTGAGTTTCTGTTTTGACCTTTTCTGTTACCATAGTAACTTTCTATAGCCAGACTCTTTTTTTGTTGTTTTCTCATTTTCCAGCTTATTTCTTGACTTTTTAACTTTGGGTTAAAGTTGGATTTTACTCCTAAAGTGGAGAGAGCACAATTTCAAATTTCAGATTTTTCAAGCTTCTGTTTTCTCTTCCCTACTTATGGGAATCTGTAATTTTCATTTCTTTCAAAGTGATATGATCTAAGGAGGGATGAGTTCATTGCTCTTCTGGCCTGTGCTGTAATGCATGAGTGAACCCAAGCACTCTTTCCCCACCTGGAACAGTTATTAGGGTTCTGGCTCCTGCTGCTGTTCCTCCTTCCCCTTTGGAATCTTGTATAAGCAATGTAATAGAGTCCTGCTCCCGGTGCCAACAGAGTTCTCTGTAATCATCTTTTGATCAGTTGTCCAAACCCCTTATTGTTTGTGGGATGAGAGTTCCAGAAGTCACTGCTGATTTGATTACCCCCAATGACTTGTCAAGGAAAGGTTTGTGATGAACTATGGTCTGTTCTCTCCCCAGTGAGACAGATTTTTCCTGCTGACCTTCTAAGTTGTCTTGGGCTGGAAAATTGTTTCACCTCATCGTTTTGTTGGTTCTATAGTTCCAGAATTCATTTTGAGGGATTATTTTAATATTGTTTGGAGGGAAATTTGGGACAGCTCCAGCATTTTCCTGTTTTCACTCTGATATTTTGAATCTGCTTTCACTAGGATTCTACTATTTCCATTGTTAGCCAAAGGGAAGCAAAAGGGAATCGACCAATTAAGAAATAAGCATTTATGAAGCATTTAATATGACAGACACCATGCTAGCCACTGAGCATAAAAAGAAAAAATATTAAACAATATCTGACTTTAAGGAGCTTATATTCGGCCAGGAGGAGAATACATACACAAATATAAGCATGTATATGCAAGATATAGATGATTTTTTTTGAGGGGGATAAAAAAGAAGATGGAGGTACTGGCAGTTAAGAAGATCAGGAAAGACACTATATAATGACTGATGTTTGAGCTGTGCTTTAAAGAAAAGTAGGAATTCTATGAGGTTGAAGTGACAAGAGAGTGCATACTAGGCATGGGAGGCAAAGACATGGAGATGAGAAAAAGAATATTGTTTGTTAGAAGATCAGTTTATCAAGACTGAAGAGTATGTGAAGGGTCATGATATATACCAGGAAGGTAGATTCAAGTTAGGTGGTGAAAATCGCTAAAATGTCAGAGGCATTTGTATTTGATTCTAGTGGTAATAGGGAAGCACCGGAGTATAAAGTGTATAAGGTGGAGGGACTTGAGAAAGATTCAGTCAGGTTGATCATAGCCAAGGAAATACATCAGAGGGCATCCTCCCATTCCCCAGAGGGCAACAATCCCTCCTATTACAAGTTCTGCCCTGGAAAGACTTTGCTTAGAACAAGGGGAACTTGAACCCTTTTCATTCATAGGAAACCAGTTCCTCTATCAAGTTACCATGATCCATTGAGGTCTACATTGTGACATCAAGGAAAATCTGCCTTATATTAATGAGAGGAAGCCACCCCTTCAATTCCATGATTTTTTCCATTTTATCTTTCTCTTTTAAAATTTCATTTCATTTATTTATTTTTGTCACATTTTGCAGATGAAGAAACTGAGGCAAAAATATTAGCTTGCTTAGGGTCACACAACTAGGTAGTATGTAAAGCCAAATTTGACCTCAGGTGTTTTCTGATTCCTTGTGCTACCTAGCTATTCACAAGGTGAACAGAAGTGTAGAAAAACTTCAAAGAAACAGAAATAACTATCAAGCAAAATATACATATTTTCCCCCAAAGGGTGGAAAAAATAGTGGAAAGGAAGACAGAAAATGAGGAAACATTAACCTTGTATCTGTGGATGAGCTCAGTAAAAATGGGATCCACCCAGACACGCCTTGTGGTCCCAGAGTCCATGCTGGTGACCTCATTCCTGCAGCACAGATTCTATTAACTTTGCAATAGTTTTCCTTGCTCTCACTTATATTACTGCTTGTTAGGGTGGTTTCTGGGGGCTTTCATCATCTTCCTCCTTTCAGAAAATGAGACTTAGATATGTCAGTCCAAATTTGGCTGGGAAATAAGAGTCAGGGAAGTTCCCGGGGATTCAAGAAGGGGAAACTAGCCAGATATCTACCTGAACCTGAACCTGAATTTCTACCTGAATATATATACTCTCTCTCTCTCTCTCTCTCTCTCTCTCTCTCTGAAACTATGACTATATGGCAGTTAAAATTTGGGCTTGGGGGCTTCTAAACCTGGTCAAACACCTGTAAGTGTATCCTGACTGAAATTATCATGAGTTTAATGCCCTTCTACTCCTTGATGCTCCTCTGGCCTGGCTACATCTCTTTCTGAATACTACTGTGTCCTTTCTGAACTTGACCATACTCATCTTGTTAATAAGAATATGACAGCATGTAAAAAGAGATTAATTCCCAATGTTGGTATTAATTTCCTAATGTATACTAATTAAAATGATAATAATAGCTAGCATATATACATACATACATACATATATATACATATATACATATATGTATATATATATATAGTGTTAAAGTTCAAGAAACACTTTGTAATTATGATGTTTCATCTTCATAACAACCTTGGGATATAGATGTTATTATTCCCATTTTACAGGGCAGGAAACTGAGGCAGATCACAATTAAACAATTTGCTTCAGGTCACACATATAGTAAGTGTCTGAGACTGTATTTGAACTCAGGCCTTCCTAACTCCAGACCCAGATCTTTATTCATTGCACCATATACCTTTAAAGCCATATATATTATACCTTTGTTGGAGATGAATAGAAATAAAAATATATTAAAACCTAATAGAATCAACAAAATAAATAATGTACTTAATGTTATTAAAAATAGTTCCTATGTAGTGAAATGGAAGAACTTTGAAAAGAAATGTGGGAAACTATTTAAAGTAGGACAATAAGATTTTAAGTTGGGAAGGCATTGCAGAGAACATGATCTGTAAGGCCAGGGGTTCTTAATTTGGGGTCTCTTTAAAAAATTTTGATAGAACCATAGCACAATAAAGGTATAGTTTATTATTATGCTATATAAGTATATAATACCCTCATTTTGTGTGTGAGAAAATCAGTTTACAGTAGAAAGAACATCGGAGTTAGAGTCTAGGTTCAAATATCTTGTTGAATACTCAATACTTGTATAGCATTGTTCAAATCATTTAAAACTTTTTGGGACTCAGTTTCCTCATTTGTAAAATGAAAGAATTGCACTAAATATCCTCTGAGTTCTCTTTTAGCTCTAGATTTTATTTAAATGATACCTAGAGAGGTGAAATGATTTTCCTAATTTACTACTGGACAATTACTAAGGATAAGAACTGAGATTTGGTAAGGGTCCCAGGAGGAGCTCATGCATTTTTTGTTTTTCAATTTAATATTGTTATTTTTTTTTTACATTTTTACATTTAAAATAATTTTTTTTACATTTGTTTTTAAAACTTTGAGTTCTAGATTTTCTCAGTTATCCTCAATCCCAGGCTCCATTAAGAAAGCACAAGTGAAGTTATGCAAAACATTTTCATAAAAGTCTTTAAGAGAGAGAGAGAGAGAGAGAGAGAGAGAGAGAGAGAGAGAGAGAGAGAGAGAGAATGCTTCCATCTGTATTCAGACACAATCATTTCTTGTCTGGGTATGGATAGGATTTTTCATCATAAGTCCTTCAGAGTAGTCATGGATCATTGTATTGCTGAGAATAGCAATCATTCATAACTGATCATCCCAGAACATTGCCATTATTTTGTATACAGTGTATTTCATTTTGCTTGAGTTTATGGAGGACTTTCTGAGAGCATGCTGCTCATCATTTCTTATAGGACAAAAATATTCTATCGTAATTACCTATCACAATTTATTCAGTCATTACCCAGTGGGCATCCCCTTAATTTCCATTTCTTTTTGCTTTGAGAAGAGAGTTGCTATAAATATTTTTTGTACATATAGGTCCTTTTCCTTTTTAAAAAATCTCTTGGCATTCATGAATAGTAGTGGTATTGTTAGGTCAAAGAATATGTATGATTTTCTAGTCCTTTGGGCATAGTTTGTATCTTTTGATCATTTGTTAGTTGGGGCATAAATCTTTTTTTTTTATTTGCCTCAGTTCCCTTTATATTAAAGAAATGAGGCTTTATCAGAGAAACTTGCTTCAAAATTCTTTTTATAATTACTATTGCTAACTATATTTTTTCTCATTAATTCTATTCTCTTTCTCTCCTTTCACCCTGTCCTCCTCAAAAGTGTTTTGCTACTGAACACCCCCTCCCCCAATATATTCTCTCCTTTATCACCTTCTCCCCTTCCTGTATTCCATTCCCTTCCTACTTTCCTGAGGAAAAGATAGATTTCTACATCCATATTGAGTATGTATATTATTACCTTTTTGAGTCAATTCTGGTGAAAGTAAGGTTCATTCATTCTCTTTTTCCTGTCCCTTTTCCTCTCTACTGTAAAAGCTTTTTTCTTGCCTTTTTTATGGTGGATAATTTACATCATTCCACTTCTCCCTTTCCCTTTTTCCCAGCATATGTTTCTCTTCCCCCTTAGTTTCATTTAAAAAATATATTATTCCTTCATATTCAATTCACATTTGTGCCCTCTGTCTATATGTACTCCTTCTAACTGCCATAATAATGAGAAAGTTCTGAGTTAAAAGTACCATCCTCCCATGTAGGAATGTAAACAAATAAACTTTATTAAGTTCCTTATGATATTACTTTTTTGACTACTTTCTTATGCTTTTTTCTGAGTTTTGTATTTGAAAATCAAATTGTCTATCAACTCTGGTCTTTTCATCATGAATGCTTGAAAATCTTCTATTTAATTGAATTTTCACTTTTCTCTCTGAAAGATCATACTCAGTTTTGCTGGATAGGTGATTAATCCTAACTTTATTGCTCTTTGGAATATCATATTTAAGCCCTCTGGTCCTTTAATGTAGAAGCTGTTAAATCTTGTGTTATCCCAACTTTGGCTTTACTATTCTTGAATTGTTTCTTTTTGTATGCTTTCAATATTTTCTTTTTGACTTGGAAGTTCTGAAATTTGACTATAATATTCCTAAGAATCTTGGGATTTCTTTTAGGAGGTAGTTAGTGGATTCTTTCAACTTCTATTTTATCCTCTGATTCTAGAATATTAAGACAGTTTTCCTTGATAATTTCTTGAAATATGATGTCCTGTTTTTTTTGATCATGATTTTCAGGTAGACCAAAGATTTTCAATTATCTCTCCTGGATCTATTTTCCAAGTTATTTGTTTTTCTAATGAGATATTTCACATTGTTCCTATTTTTTCATGTTTATGATTTTGCTTTATTGTATCCTAATTTCTCATAAAATTATGATCTTCTATTTGCTCAGTTCTAATTTTCAAGGAATTACTTTCCTCAGTGTGCTTTTGTATGTCCTTTCCCATTTGACCAACTTTGCTTTTTAAGACATTTTTCTCTTCATTACCTTTTTGTATTTGGTCTTGCATGATTCTCAATTCTTTACCTAATTTTTCCTCTATCTCTTGCTTGATTTTCAAAATCCCTTTTTAGTTTTTCCATGACCTAAAAGCAATTCTTATTTTTCTTGGAGATTTTGGATGTTGGAGTTTGACTTTGTTATCTTCTTCTGAGTGTGTGTTTTGATCTTTCTTGTTATTATAGCAACTTTCTATGATCAGATCTTTTTCTGTTGTCTGTTTATTTTCTTACTATATTACTTGGCTTTTAACTCTTGGTTAAAGTAAAAGTCACTTTGCAGGGTGGAAGGTGCATTGTCCTAAGTTTCTTTTGTGCAGTTGTTTTCAGAGATTGTTCTAGGAATCTGACCACAAGCACTCTTTTCTGCCCTGGAATTCTTAGGAGTGTCCTGCCCCACCATTGCTGTAAGATCTAGTGTCCTAAAGCAACAGAGTCCTTTCTTAAGTGCTTATAAAGAGACCTTTTGTGGGCTGAGGCCTCCAGAAGCTATCACCACCACGGTCCATGCTGATTCTTGGTTTGCTGGTTTTCCAAGGCCTCTCACCCTATTGACAAACCTTTCCTGCTTATCTTCCAAGTTGTTTTTGGTGTTTCTGGGCTGAGAGGTCTAGAAACCACCAGTTCTGCTGCTGATTTAGAGGTCCATAGACCCATTCCTATTTTGCTGGTGTGCTGGACTCCCACCTGGTTCCACAGACTTTTTTTGCTGACCTTCCAAGTTATCTCTTTGTCTCTTGTCTGAAAGCCACCAGTACTGGTGCTGATTCAGAGTCCCTAGACCTGTGCCTGCTTTGGTGGGGCTGGGACCAGGGTGGGGGTCCGCCCTGGTGCTACAGACTTTTCCTTTTGAGTTGTCTTCAGCAAGAAAATGTTCATCCTTTTATATGTTCTGATGCTCTAAAATTTGTTTAGAATCATTAAGAATAGTTTGGAGCAATTTGGAGCAATTTGAGGGAGAGGATGGACAGTTTCTGCCTTTATCCCATCATCTGGACACCACTTGCAGAGCTCAAGTATTTTGCGGCAAGTTTTGCCTCAGCTGATCCCTCTCGTAGTTGAGAGAAACTGAGGCACAAAGGCAGAAGAACCCAGATGAGTGGGCAAGTGCTCAGGAATTATGAGGAAGCTTTCTGAGTTTCAGCCAACTTTTCTTGTCTATAGAACCCTCAATCCCTTCTAGCTCTAAATCTATGATTGATATTCTTTTAAGCTATGTAAATCCTGGAGAAAATTTCAAGTGGAACATGTATTTACAGAACTAAGTGATATTGATAATTCTTATCTGTCTCTAAAGTTTGTCAAAGATTTGATATGTTTTATCTCATTTGAATCCTGTGAAGTAGGTAATACAGATATTCTATCTCCCATTTTACAGATGAGGAAACTGAGGTGCAGCGAGATTAACCGACTTGACAATTATTACACAGTTTATAAATTTCAGAGCAGATCTTTCTCACTCTAAGTCTAGCATATTCTCTATTCTATCTGTGATATGGCTGCCTCAAGTACCTGTCCCAGCATGCATATAAGTATTATTACTATACTTCCAATTGCCATTTCAGGAGTAAACATGAGGCAATCCAGGCTGATTCAAGTATTATGAGTGGACATGGCCTTTTTAAATGTAAACAAGAGCAATGAAATAAGTAAAAAAAACTTCCTTATTCAATGGACCCCTAAGTAGAGGCTAGCAAGAATATGAGACATTAATCTTTATTATGTGCTAAGTGTCTGAAAAAAATACTATACTGGGGAAACAGGCAGTTGTGCCATCTTCCCCTTGACCTGAATAAGTAGATCTAGTTTTAAAGCTTTGTTTTCCCCTTTAAATAAACACTCAGAAAAAAAAGATTAAAAAAAGCCCAGGGAATTAGAAAGGGGGTAACTGTTCAGGGTTGCCATGGAGGGGATAGCTAGGAACAGCTCTTTCCTGGACTTTTATGTGGTATTTGAGGAAGGGAACTCTGTAAAATGTAATCTCCTGGCTATTTTGCTAGAGATAGAGCATTCTGTTTTGGATCTGTTTTGTTTCTCAGCCTGCTTGTCTTGTTTAAAAATTAAGATAAAAAAAACAAAGTAGGGAAATATAAGATTTTGCAAGAAGCAATGGGAGATTTTCATAGTTACCCTGATAAAAAGGGGGAGCAGTTGTGTGTCTGTAGTTCTTTGTTGTGACTTCATTGAAAGTTAATGTAAGTGGGAGTTTGATGGCAGGCTTTTTGATGTGTGTATATGCATGGGCACACTCAGGGGCATGCATGCACAAACATAATGATGGTTGATGTGGTTGAGTGGAGAGAATGATGGAATCGGACTTAGCAAAAGCCTGAGTTTAATGCCAGTTTCTGAAACTTGCCCCTGGGTGTGTGAGAGCCAACTGCTAAATTTTCAGTATGAACATTTACACCTCAGAAACTGGCAAATGGTTCAGATCAAGGCTTGATTTGTTTTGCTGATTGTCTAGGCAAGAAATTGATGAAGAAAATGTTAATAATATAGATTAAACTTTAAAGTATGTAAAATCTCTCTATATATAGGGGTATATGTGTGTGTATGTGTGTACATATGTATACATATGTACACACATACACTCATATTTTGAAAGTTGTTAAACATTTACCAGTATATCTTTGTGTGTGACTCTGTAGACATATCATTAACCTCTCTGAGACTCATTTTTTTTCTCATCTGTAAAATGGGGATAATGACTTTTATTTACCTTGAAGGTATTTTTGCAAGAATCAACTGAGAGAAGATATTTGTAAATTGATTTGGAAAGCTTAAAGTGTTATATAAAAATCTATCATTTTAAAATTAACACAGCTCTTAGTGCCACAGAACTCACTTGTTATTTTTTCTCCTTTCTTATTTATTTATTTGTTTAAGTTAAGGTTTTTTTTTCTTCCAAAGCATATGCGTGGATAATTTTTCAACACTGACCCTTGCAAAGTCTCCCCTCCTTCCTTCTCCCTCCTCCCCAGTTGGCAGATAGTCTAATACATGTTAAATATATTAAAATATATCTTAAATCCAACATATTGGATTTACATTCTTTTTGCATGTAGATGGCTCTCTTCATCACTAAACAATTGGAATTGGTTTGAATCATCTCATCGCCAAAGAGGGCCATGTCCATCAGAATTGATCATCATATAGTATTGTTGCTGAAGTGTATAATGATCTCCTTATTCTGCTCATTTCTCTCAGCATCAGTTCATGTAAGTCTCTCCAAGCCTCTCTGAAATCAACCTGCTGGTTGTTTCTTATAGAACAATAATATTCTATAACATGCATATACCATTACTTATTCTCTAACTGATGGGCATCCATTCAGTTTCCAGGGCTGCCACAAACATTTTTGCACATGTGGGTCCCTTTCCCTTCTTTAGTATCTCTTTGGGTATAAGCCCAGTAGAAACACTGCTGGATCAAAGGGTATGCACAGTTTGATAACTTTTTGAGCATAAGAACTCACTAGTTAGAAAGGACCTTAATAGCCATTTAATTCAATCCATAAACAAAAGGAATTCTCACTATATCATATCCAACAAGATTAATTCTGTCTCTCTGAAGACTCCTAAGGAAGATTGACTCAATACTTCTTGGTAACCCAGCCCATGGCTTTAATTGTTATCTCTCCTATTTTCTTATTTTTAAAGTGTTTTATAGTCTTCCACTGTTGATATGATTTTTTAGAAATTGCCACTGTAATATGAGTTAATCTCCTGAGGCAGCCTCTTATCATGAAGGTAGAACAGAACTTGGACACTGGATGATCTGAATTCTATCCTGCCTCAGTGGAATCCTGATAAATCATTTTACTTCTCAGCTTCAGTTTCCTTACTTATAAAATGGGGATAAAGTTAGATGATGTATGTAAATCACTTTGCAAACCTTAAAACTCAATTTAAATGACAGCTAATGATTAACTCTGGCATTCTATTTGTAAAATTGATCTTTCTAAAATAAAGATCTACAGAGAAGTTAGGAAAATAAATAAGAGCTGAGAAAAAACTGAACTACTTTGGTTACTTGAGGTTAGTGGGATAATTAAAAAGAAGGTGATAAATGTGAAATTTTGGAGGAAAGCCAATTTCTTTGAAGATACACAGGTAGTAAGCAGCACAGGCAGGATCTGAACCCATTTCCTTCTATCTCAGATACTATACTCTTTTTTAAAAAATCACCAAACTAAACCAGTTGTTTTGTAGGTTATCCTATTTAAATTCATACAGAGATCATTTACTGAATAATTGGGGAGGAAGAAGAGGTGCTGGGCTAATATCTAGTACCAAATGGGCAGATATGGCCAAATTAGCTGATTATGGGACCAATCACAACAGAATCTCTTAGGATAGGTAGTAATTCAAAAAAAGAATCATTTTTGATTCATTATAAAATAAGTTAATTTATGCAGATCCTAGTAATGGCAGTAATTCAAAGCCTTCTGAGCTTTTTCATAAAGTATTTACGCCATTAGAGTATCAAATTCATAACCAAGCTGGTAATTAGCTCAAGGCATTATAGACTCATCCCTTGATAGTTCTACTTCTCAGGATCACATCATTATGGTGGTGAAGGTTTGTCTCTGGGTGCCATGGGAGGATCAAGGAGCCAATCAAATGAGAAAAGAGCTGTGTCTTCAGCTGAGAACACAGGCTGCTAGTGAGCATAAAAACCAGTTAATGATCCTTTAACTCAAGCAGGTTTGCCTTGGCAACAGTATTCTGTGATAAGAGTTTTATTTTTCCCAATGATGTCTCAAAAATAATGAGGATAAAGAACTGAGAAGAGACTAAAGGCTACCTTCAGTCATCTTCTGAGATGAGTTGTGTTCAAAAGCTGTGAAATGACATGCCCAGAGCAGCTTTGTCCTTATGTGATTTGAATTTATTCTCTCTATCACCACACACACCACACACACACACACACACACACACACACACACACACACACAAAGTTAATGGAGGTCATTACTTAAGCACGATTACCATGACCAGTTGTCCTGACTGCCAGGAAAGCCCCAGTTTTTTGAAGATTTGTATTAGGTGATAGTTGCTCTAGGTACCTTCCAGAGGGGTGTTTAGGGGCTACAAACTATGGATGTAGATGGAGAGAAACTAATTTCTAAGTTTCTTTTTAGTAGATGATCTGTGAGTCAGATCCCTGGAGCCTTCTTCATTCCTAAGGGGAGTGTGTATGTTCAGTGATAGTATCTAGAGATGATTATTATGTAAAAAACAAAGACATTAGTAAAATTCATTTTAAAAAGAGAAAATAGTGGGAAGCAGGATGCTTATTGAAGCAGTGATGATGCTATAGCAGGGTCCTTCCCTTTTTTTCCAATGATATCACTGAGGAAAAGGGGAAAGAGGGGAAAAGCTGGGTCATTATGTTCTCTGATTCTTCTATTGCCCCATGTCTTCATTGCTCATTTGAAAGATTGACATTTTATGCATATTTGTTTTAGACCTGTAACTTCATCAGTATTGCAAGTTTCCAATATGGAAACTTCTTTAATCAATGCTTATCAGCAACTTTTATGTAATCCATAGGATTAGATAGTTCGCTGGGGAATTAGAGATTAATCATATAGCTAGTCTGTGTCACTGGCAGGACGTGAACGCAGATTTTCCTGAATCCAGGGATAGCCCTTTGTTTACTGTGTTGCACCATCTCTCCTGATTAAACACATTGGTGAAAAACAAGCATGTCAATGTGGAACATCTCTAAAATACATTACATTTTCTCTGTTATCTTCTCTAGGAGAGAATTCATCTGGGCAAACTATTTAGCAGGAAATTAGCACACTTAACTCTAAAGAATATTTGTTTTAGTTTACAAATTAAATCAGAAAAACTGCTTTTCCTTGGAGCTTTCTTTATCACCCTTTCCCCAGCCCACTATTTCTTTCTCCTTTCACAGTGAGAAATGGAAAACAATTTCAAATGATATATCATAAATTATCCTGTATTTATATAGAAATTTTTTAAAAGTTGGAGAGGTGGGGATTGAGGTCAATGAACCAATGAAACTTTCCTCTTAATCCAAGTTGAAGTTATCCAAACTATTAAGAAACAGAATAGTCAATGGATGAGGGAAGGGGAAGAGAGAAGGAGAGAATTTGGAATTGAAAATTAAAAAAAAAGTCATGTAGCATTTTGGAGAGATCACTAGACTTGTAGAATAAAGATCTAAATTTGTGTGCTAGCTCTGTCACTTACCAAATGTGGATAATTTTTCTCTGGACCTCAATTTCTTCATTTGCCTAATGGATATAATGATAATTGCATCATCTACCTCACAGACTCAAATAAAAGAGGGCAGATGAAAGCATAACTATAAAGCAATATATAATTATAAGCAAAATACAACATTTCAATATTTGGGATATGTGATGATGACAGTCAACTACTTTCCTACTATATCATTTGGTCTGGGTTGAAAGAATAATTATCAAAATGTGGGCAAATTCAGCTGGAATAGCTAGATTAACTGATCTGTCTTTGCCTGTTTTTCCAACCCTGACCTTTCTCTCAATCCCTTTCCAAGGTTATTGAAGCAATTGACATTTTAATCAGTAAAACTGGTTTCTTTGGATTTGAGTAAGTTGTGTGTTTTCCTTATTATTTTAAAACAAATATTTAATGACTAAACAAATTTAAACTCAATTCCTATACCCTGAGGTCAAGTTGCTAAAGCAGTTATTATTAACAGGGCAAGGCAAGGGCAAAGATGTTCCATATGCATTATATCATTATTATAGAATGCTAGAGATGGAATAGATTTGTGGGGACAACTTATTTAATTCATGAAATCCTGAGATAATGAGAGAGTAATTGGACAATTTCTCTGTTAGCCTTTAAGATTCATTTGGGCAACATTGGGCAAAAATTGTGTTTTCCAAAGCTCAAAGTTTTGAGTGAATAAGACTTGTGCTTCTAATGTCAGTCAGCAGGAAAATGTATTTGGAGTGTATCTCTTGAAGACATCATTATGCTTCCAGCTACCCAATTTGCCAGCCTTGAGGTCATGATCAGCTCTTACCTCTCTCACATCTGTTTCTGTCTGACTACTCATAAAGCTGCAGTCTTCATGTGGAGTCTTACCATTCCTTTTCTCGATAATACTAACAACTTGTTAGGTAGAGACTGGGAATTGGATATTTCAAGTTTCAATAGAGTGTTCTTCCCACTCAGCTGTGCTATAAGGAAAGAAAGGCAAGAAATCCTAGATGCTTGAGAATTACTGATATGCAAAACAATTTTAAGTTTGTGAAGTGTTTTACACAGATTATATTGCTCGAGCCTCATAGCAATCCTATGAGGTAAGTACTGCTGGTATAATTATCATCACCCCCATTTATGGAAAAGAAAACTGAGATTCAGAGAGGTCAGATTACTTGTGGTCACACAATAAGGGGATAGACAGTTAGGTAGCACAGTGGATAGCCAGACTGGATCTGGAGTTAGGCAGACCTCAGTTCAAATTAGGACTTAGACCCTAACCATGAACAAGCCTTAGTTTCCTCAGTAGTAAAATGGGGATAATAAGAGTACCCACCTCACAAAGTTTCTGTGAGAATCAAAATGGAATATTGTAATGTGCTTAACACAGTGGTTGACACATAGTAAGTGTTATATAAATATTAGCTATTATTATTATTATTATTATTATTATTACAGGACCTTCTAATACTAAGTCCAATACTCTATTAACTCTTCTCAATGATTGTAACCAAGGTTGTGGTATGGTATAACTTGGATAAATGATCAACAGAAGCATACTCATTTTATTCTTCTCTCTTTGCCTCCCATTCTAATACACAAAATAGAAATAACCTCCTATAGCAGTCAGTGGGGGAAACACCTCCTGGAGAAACTCATTCCAGGGGTGGGAAAAATATTTTTTCAGAGCATGAGAGTGTAGGGTAGAGAAGACAGAGATATAGGATAGAGAATCAGTTGTTACTCTGTCTCCTCTAAATTTGAATGTAGGGACATGCATGAGGATCTGGGAATAAGTCTTGGGAACAAGGACTCACTCTGGGCTTCAGGGTTATTAGAGTTCTGCCAAGACTGTTGGGTTTAGGGATGTCTTTACAGACTTCCCACATCATTCCCTTTCTTTCTCTTTATGGTAACTTGGCTTCAGGGTACAGGAATTGAGCTTAAATTTGTTTAGTCATTAAATATTTGTCTTAATAAGGAAAAACACACAGCCTACTCGAATCCAAAGAGACAGTCTTACTGATGATTAAAATGTCAATTGTTTTAATAACCTTGGGGAGGAGATAAGAGAAAGGTCAGGGTTGGAAAAACAGAGTTGAAGTCTTTCTTTTTTGCTCATCATGGTGAGTAAGAAGGGTGAGTAGCCACCATCTTGCCTCTCCTATTCTTTGAATCAGCTAATTGTTTGAATCAGACTCCTTATGTAGTTTTTGTATCCAGTCACAAGTCTGAAGAATTTTGATTTCCAGGATCTTTCCCAAAGAATACTGGCTTTCTTGCCTAAGATATCACTGGCATGGAAATTGGGCAGGAGATTCCATTATTGACAAGCCACCATAATACTGTTTTTTTAGCCAGAATAATATTCAGATGAGGGAAGCATAGAATAAAAATGGTACAAGAGAATTTAAACTTGAGATAAGTGAGATTGTAAGAGCTAGGTTCAATGTTTGAGTCGGAGGATTTTAGAATTATAAGCATAGAGCTGGAAGGAAAATGAAAGGTCATCCAGCCCAACTCCATAGGACTTTAGATTTAGAGTTAAAAGGCACCACAAAGATTATTTACTATAACTCTCTAATTTTACAGGTGAGGAAACTGAGACCCAGGATAAAATGATTTGACCAAAGTCACATAGATAATAATCAATCAAAAAGTATTTATTATACCAAAATTATGTCAAAGTCCAATAGAAATGTGGGCTATTTTATAAGGACCCCTGAGAAGTGCATTTTGATTTAATATAATTAATTTTTGCTTATTTTGTTAAGTATTTACCAATTATATTTTAATCTGGTTCTAGTTGTACTCAGGAACATTGCAGGCAGAATGTTTGACACTTCTGTATTACATGATAATTCTTTATCAGGTACCATGTTAAGTTCTGGAGAAAAAGGAAAAAACTATAAATGGCAAAGTTGGGATTTGAAACCAGGAATTCTCTGATTCCAAATCTAGAACTTTTTTTTGCTGTACCATGAATATATGAACATAGGAATTTCATGTGCTTGGGTTTACCTTTCTGAAGACAAGTAGGGACAAGATTGACTTTTACAGCCCAAGCGACAGCAGCAGTTATAGCATTAATAAAGTTCCAGCAGAAGCCTATGATAGAAGCAGTTGCTTATGTATCTGGCCCCAGAGGGATGCTGATGAATTAATGAATTTAAACTCCTGTGTATGTATAGTGTACATTTTTACTCTCAGGCAGCATGATCCTGGGAAAAAGATGGATCTATAGGAGAAAGATTTCCAGGAGTGTGGGTGATGGGGAGGTTGCTTTGCTAAGCACAAGTTAGAGAGCTCCTAATTTTGAATATCATAAAGAATAAGATTGTCCATTTAGTTCCTTAAAGATTTTCAAGGTCTGAAAATGCTCACACTGAAAACTTAACAATTGATTCTCTTGAAGCAGTTCAAGAAGGTTCAAATATACCCTTGTAATATTCATTTGATAAGCAACAATTACATTTTATAATTGATTGGAGCTGGGGATCCTATTATCCACATGTAAGAAAACTTAATGAAGTTATTCCTAAGCTATAATGAGGGATTTTTCTGTAGTAATTCCTATAGTGGACAATGAATAACCCTTGCAGGGTCAGATGCCAGGATTGAACTCAGAGCTTTGGCTAATGCTGGGCCACAAATAACATTTTATTTTTGCTTTCTTTTAGTTTTACTTGCTTTTGTATTAGTTGTATTTGCTTTTGCATTTTATTTTTTAAGTTTTATTTGCTTTTTATTATTTTGTTTTGTATCAGTTTTATTTGCTTTGTATTAGCATATATTTATTTGTTTTATACTTAGCCATACATATATTCTTTTCTGTAAATAGAACATAAACTTCTTAATGGCTGGACTTCTTATGGTTTTTGTCTTTGGGCTTGGAACAGAGGAAATATTAATACTAATTGAATGAGTGAATTAATGGATAAACTATATCCTAGATTTCTGAAAGGATGCATGGAAAGGATTGCTTAGTGTCTTTTTAAAAAACCATGGAGGATGGGAGAAGTTCTAAAAAAGGTGTGATAGGTCAAAATTTTAATTTTCAAAAAAGGGGAAAGAGGAAATTTTCGCTTTACATTTTAGGGTAGTGAGCTTGACTGATTTCTAACAAAATCCTAGAATGAATTATAAAAAACAGGTCTGTGAACATTTGGGAAAAGAAATGGTGATTATGGTGACATAGTTTGTATTCATATAAGAAACTATCAGAATAACTTCATGTTTTTGACAGGATTATTGGTTTGGCAGATCAAAGGTCTGCCATAGACACTAAACTTATTTTTAGCAAGACTTTTGACAAGATCTCTCAAGATATGCTCATAGACAAATGGTAAAGTGTTAACAGGTGATAGTTGAGTGACTAGTTCCACATAATGATGATTCACTTAAATTCAATTCAATCTGACAAGTATTTACTTCTGTGTAGAGAAAAATGCTAGAACTTGAGGGAGGAATAAAGTTTAGACAAAGCACTATTCCTGCTTTTGTGGAGACCATGGTATAGAGGGAAGATGAAACATAAAGCTAGATAATTATAATATAACAATATTATAGAGTAAGTACATAAGAGAATCATAGAACAAAGTGCACTGTGAAATTTCAGAAGATTATTAATAATGAGGGATCAACTTTCTAGGATCAGTAGGAATAAATGTACAGAGAGGGGAGAGAGGAGGAATGTAAATAGAAGTGAGAAGTTTAGGAGAGTATAAAGAATGTTTGGAATTTAGAGGGTAGTGCGTTTGACTGATTAAGAAGTATGTGGTGTGCAGTAACTAAAGAATGGAGGGAGTGAGCAGGGTAGAGGTGAGAAGAACTCCTGGGAGGCAGTTGCAATAATTGAAATAGGATCTATTAGAAGCTTATACTGGGATGATGGCAGTGAAATACAGAGAAGAGTAATGGGGGAGATGGAATTGATAGTAGCAGGGAGCTCATTAGAAAGGAATATTGTGGAAGAAAGAAACAAAAATAAATCTCTGTGAACATGAGAGAGAGTTGTGCCAGAAATAGAAATAGTGGCAGGAAGATTGAATTTAGAAAGGTAAGATAGTTTCAGATATTGAATTTTAGGTGCCAGTGGGACATTTCAGGGGAAATGTAGACAGCTGGAGATGTGGGTTTAGAATCTAAAAGAAAGGCCAGGGCTAGAGATATAGATTTTAGATTCATGTTTATGGAGGGGGTTATTGAAGATGTAGGTGTGAATGAAATAGCCAAGAAAAACATCACAAGGTCTGCCAAGGATAGATTCATTGGAACACATCAATGGCTAGGGAAGAGGATGAGAAGTCAGAGGAGGATTTAGAGAGAAAGAAGAACCTGGAGAATAAAGTAATTGAAATCAAGTGAGGAGTGAGTAGTCTTTAGAGAGTTGCAGTAAAAACAGTGTTAAAAGTATAGGAGGATGGGCTTTATAAAAAGTCTGTTCAGCTTGGTGATTAGGAGGTTATTACTAACCTTAGAGCCTGTTTTCAGAAGAGTGTCTGGGCTAGAAGACAGATGGCAAGAATTAAACGATTATAGATTTCGAGATGGAAAAGACTTCTTCTAGTCTAGTTTCATTGCCTTCTTTTAATTAATGAGTACATCATGAAAAATTGGAGGCATTTGATATAGAGCTTTAGGAAAAGTTTAGTTATAAAGAGGGGAAATGGATGTGAATAAACAATAGCAATCATATTTTTAGCTATTTAAATTTTTAGGATTGAGGTGATGTAGTCATGTTTATATGTAGTTGGGAAAGGCAAGGAAGAAAAACATTTATTAAGTGTCTAGTATGTGCCTGACACTGTGCAAAGTGCCTTACAAATATTATCTTATTTGATCTAACCTTGGACAGTAGATGATACTATTTTCTCTTTTATAGTTAAAGAAATGGAAGTGAACAAAGGTTAAGTAACTTGGCCAGGATCACACAGCTACCAGCTCATGTCCCACCTTTTTTAGACATAAAAAGGTCTGCAAGAGAGTATAAATAACTTTCTTTATAAAGCAGCATATCATCCCAACCACCAGACCTGTAGTCTAATCTAACTTGAAGAATGAACAATAGACTTGCATGTATATTTAAGCATCCCAATCCCATCAAAATGCATGACTTCAAAGAATTGGAAAAAGAGAAATCCTAACAGTCAGAGTTCTGAATGAATCCATAAGTAGGTTAAGGGATATGGCTCAAGATTATGAAAATGTGAGAATCTGTATGGCTTATCTCTGTTTTGTTTGATTGGAAAATTTCCTAATTTGCTTTGGAATCTCTTATTGTTTTTTTCATAGGAAATCAATTTTTCTATGGCCATCTGGTTTATTATACAGTAAACTAAAATTGAAAACAAAACTAGATCCAAAGTCTGTCAACTGTATCCTTCTCATGGAACAATTCCCCCAATTAGTTTCCAAATCCAAATGTCTTTTCACTGTTACTGCTCAGTTTTCTATGATTGGGGAAGAATTGTAATTTCTCATAATCCAATCATTCCTTTATGCCCTATGCTCTTAAATATGCTTCAGTGAAGTCAATCTTGGTTTAATTTTTATTTCAGCTCTAGGATCTCAGCTCTCCTGCCTCTTGTCCCTTATCTACATATCAAAGAGCCTAAGTATATTCACCCTAGCTACTTGTCTGTCTGCTCTAGTATCTAAATAAACTAAATGGTGATTATTGTTCTGTAAGGAATGACCAGCAGGATGAATACAGAGAGGACTGGCAAGACTTACATGAACTGATGCTAAGTGAAATGAGCAGAATCAGGAGATCATTATATACCTCAACAATGATACTGTTTGAGGATGTATTCTGATGGAAGTGGATCTCTTCGATAAAGAGAGCTAATTCAGTTTCAATTGATCAAGGATGGACAGAAGCAGCTACACCCAAAGAAAGAACACTGGGAAATGAATATAAACTGCTTGCAATTTTGTTTTTCTTCCTGGATTATTTATACCTTCTGAATCCAATTCTCCCTGTGCAACAAGAGAACTGTTTGGTTCTGCACACATATATTGTATCTAGGATATATTGTAACCTATTCAACATGTAAAGGACTGCTTGCCATCTGAGGGAGGGGTTGAAGGGAGGGAGGGGAAAAACGGAACAGAAGTTAGTGCAAGGGATAATGCTGTAAAAAATTACCCTGGCATGGGCTCTGTCAATAAAAGTTATTTAAAGAATAAAAAAATAAATAAACTAAATGGTGGGCTAGAAGTCCTTGTGAGGGTGATGGAATGAAAAAATACAGGCAAAGAGATGATTTGTAGTATAGCAAAAAAAATCTCACCTATCACTTGATCTTTCACATGTTTGTACTCTTCTGGTCCTGTGTTAGGACAGTCTCACTTTCAGTGCCTTTCTGTTTCCCTCAGCAGAACCTTCAGGGCTCCTTTGGATCTTATCCTATGCATGGAATCTCCGTTGCATATATTTGTGAGTAATGTGCACTCTTTTCTGATTGAATTTTTTCCTCTATTTTGTATTATTTCAGAAAGGCCTTTCTATATTTCTTTGTAATTTTCATATTCATTGAAAAGGAAATGTTTATTATTCTTTATTAATACTATTGAACTAATCAATCTATCAATTAATTAATACTATTGAACTATACTATTTATGTATCTAGAAAATATCTAAACCAAAAGCTTCTTGCAAAGGTCAAGTTGACTTTAGAGACCTGGTAGGGAAGCTGGATGATTGTAATCCTACCCAATGCTTGTTTTGGGTCTACTTAGGTTTTGTTTTGTGTCCATTCAAAGTTTGTGTTTTGAGTTCCCCAAATTAGATGGACTAATCTGCTGCTATACATCTCCAAATGTTATTCTCTTAGAGACTACTTAACTGCTTTTGTGAGGTTAACCAACAAATGTCCTTATGTCCTTGTCTAAATTCTATATTATATAATCTATATGATACATTACATGTGAACTCATGGAGAGAGCCGCACCTTTCTGGTTCTCTTACTGCTAAATGACAATATGTTTCTTTCTAAAACTATTTCAGATTTTGGGGTTTATTCTCATGATTAACACTTTTCTTAATTACATTAATGTACTGTTACATTATCCAAGTTTACCTACATCTATCCAACCATTTCCCTATTCTTGAACATTTAGATTATGATTATAAATAATGCTGGTATAAAAATCTTTGGACAGATAGTTTTTTTGTTGTTAGTTTTGAAAATGCAGAGTATGTTGCCAAAATTAAATTATTTGATCAAAGGGAATGATTATGTATGTAAAGTGTTACAATATTAAATCTGTTCTGAGATACATTCAGCAAACTGCTTGGGGGTCTGTTGTCATATGGTCCTTGAGTACCAATTGAAAAAATGACGACTGCTTTATTTCAGTTGGAGGAAATTGTCACCACTCAGTAAATTCTACCTGTTAGCTGATTTTTGAAAAAACAAAACATAACAAAGCAAAACAAAATATGATCTCCACAGCAAGCTCTCCTGGAGCAATAATGGAGAAACTAAAGAAATAAACTGGCTATTCTTAGGTCAGCTGATATTTCCTGGTTTTAGGCTCTTAAGTTCATTTCAACAATTCAACAATTATTAAATGCCTATTGGGAAGCAAGATGCTTGATCTATATATAGAAAACACAGTGACAAAAATGAAACAATTATTGCTTTCAAAGACTTAACATTGTTTGGGTTAAGAGTTCTTTTAGTGGAGTTCATATGTCTACTTTTTTGGGGGGAAGGGGAGAACTGGATTTCATTGATAGAGGTATCTTTTATGGTAAAACAACTTTAACCAATATACACCTGTAACTGTTTTTCAGTTTATAGGTTTAGTTGTCTGAAAGAAGAGGTGAGTTGTCTAAGGTCACATAGCTATTATATATGATAGTATGTAGTAAAGTATATTATATTAATTATATGATAGTATCAGACATCATATGATGTCATATCATATATAAAATTATATTATGTCATTTTATATAATATGCTATAGTAGATGGTATATTTTATATATTTACAAATACATCCATGCTACATAGAATATAAAGCAATATGGGGTATGTAATAACATTTCCTTTCCAGGGGTGTTATGAGGATAAAATTAGATATTTGCACACTTTAAAGTACTATATAAAAACCTCAGACATGGCCTTGACCTCATTTTGTCTGACTTGGAGACTTGCCCTCTGTTTTTCTTTCAGGTCTCTAAAGACACTTTAGAATAAAGGTAAAATTATGAAATGCTTCTTAAAAGAAATAGAAAAGTGAGTGTAGAAAGCCCCTTTATCATCCCTTAGGTGTTGGTATTTGGGCTGTAATTGCATCCTTGCATATGGAACAGCAGATGAGAGAGAAAAAAAACTAGACTTAAATGTGCAGAGGAATTCATATTGTGTGAGCTATGCCAGGCAGGACACTGTGCAGAGTAGGAATCCATCGGAGTGTAAATGAGAAAGCAACATTTCCTAAAGGCATCATTGGAAGGGAGTCTCCTTTGGTTTATCTTCCCTTCAGCTCTCAGTGCCCTGAAGCAGAGAGGAAATTGACTCATCTGTACACTCATGGTTAAGATCAGTGGGAACTAATGACTGAGCAGCTGAAGAAAGAATATTTAATGAAACTTTATCAGAGGGAGAAGATAGAGACCAAGAATTGGAGGAGAAATCAATGGAACTTAATTGTTTTCTTAGATCAATTCTATTTCTAATTTTCAGTGAAAAAACAAATGAAAAATAAAAAAAAATGCTATTTTATCTCATTTTCTTTTCTGAATTCCTCCCTTGTCTTCCCATTATTAAAGCAAGAAAAGCAAAATCCATTACAAAAATGTATAGTTCAGCAAAACAAAATCCCACAAAAAGAGAAAGAAATAAAGAAAAAAAAACACAAGAAAATATGTTTTAATCTGTACTCTGAATCTGTGAGTTCTCCATATCTGGAGGTAGATAGCATGTTTTATCATGAGTCCTTTAGAATTACAGTTGATCATTATGCTTCTCAGAGTTCCCAAATCTTCAAAGTTATTTGTTGTTTCAAAATTGTTGTTATTCTACAAATTGTTCTTCTGGTAATTCTCACTTCACCTTCTATCAGTTCATATGTCTTCTCAGATTTTTCTGAAACTATTCCCTTCATCATTTCTTAAAGCACAATTGTATTCTGTCACCTTCATATACCATAACTTGTTCAGCTAGTCCCCAGCTGATGGGCTCTCCTAAAGTTTCTAAAAAAGAAAAGAATAGAAATAGAAAAAGAATTTCTATAAATATTTTAGTACATATGGGTTCTTTATTCTTTCTTTGATGATTTTGGAGAAAAGACCTAGAAGTGATATTACTAGTATAGTACCTAGTAATACTTCTATTTGTTCAAGGAATAAGGAAAGTTTAATAGCTTTTTTGGTTTTCTTTTTAAAAAAATCAGATTAGTTAATAGCTTATCTATCTTGTTGTTTCATCAAGACAATAGCTCAGTTTGATTTATTAATTTAGTATTTTTTCTTTCAATTCTGTTAATTTCTCCTTTGATTTTTCAGGATTTCCACTTGGTACTTATTGGGGGTTTTAAATAGTTGGATTTCTTAGTTGCATGACTAATTCATTGCTCTGCTCTTTCCCTCTTTTTAATTGCAAAGGATTGAGAGATATAACTTTTCCCCTAAACACTACACTGACTAAATTCTGCAAAATTTAGTTTGTTGCCTCACCATTGTCATTCAGCCACAAGAACTTACTATACAATATCTTACATTTTCTTCTATTTTTCTGTCTTTTAAACTTGTTAATTTCTTAATACATCGTGAAATCATGTTTTTATTTGATTAATTCTATTTTTCAAGAAGTTATTTCCTTTCATAAAGTTTTTTTGCTTGTTTATCTAAGCTATTAATTTTCTTTTCATATCTTTCTTCCATAGCTCTCACTTCTTTTGCTATTTTTTTCCTTTACCACTTTCATTTGGTTTTTAAAATCATTCTTAGTCCTTTTTAAAAGTCCTTATTCTAATGAACTCTTCTAGGCATTCTTGTTAAACTTAATATTTGAGCAGAATTTTTCCTTGAAGGTTTTTCTTGTGGACATATTTCAGTTATTCCTTTCATTTGGATATGTGTTTTGTGCTTCCTTGTCACAATAATAACTTTTTAGGGTGGGATTTTTGTTTTTTTGATTGTTTGTTCATGTTTCCAGCACAGTTCTTGACTTTGGTCTTTATGTTAGTGCTAGACTCTATGCAATTTGTGAGAATGTGTTTATCTGGCTCAAGCTTTTATTCTTTTTTATTCTTCTGCTGCTTCCACAGCTCATTCTGGGGACCTGAAAACTTTCAGTGCTTTCAAGGTAATATGGCTTTGGACAAAGTTTTGTTACTGTTTCCTTGGTCTGAGTTCTGCAAGTTCTTGATCCAATAAGAGTCTGATACTTTATCCAATATTTGGGCGTTTCAATAGACTGCTGCTAGATTTAGCCACTTAACTCAACTAGTAGGCTCTGTAAAATGACTGAAGTCTCCCCTTTTATATAAAACTCTTGATCTGGTTGTTCTATTGCAGACTTCCATGCTGGGTTGAAGGCCAGAGATGAATCATCAGATCTACACAATTATGATTTACTTGTGGAAACTGTTGCTTAATCAGTCCACAATCATGGAGGTTGCTCTGGATCTATGACCTGGAACTGGGTAGTAGGGCAGCAAAGCTACCAGACGACCTGTTCCTGCAGCCTCAGGGAACTCTTTATGCCCTTCTACTTCTTGCCTTTGTGTCCCGTCTCAGCCCTTTTTCAGTCCCTGAGTACTGGAAAGCTCCACACTGCAGGCTCCTGGCCAGAACCAATTTCCTGTATCTGAAGACTTTTCCATCTATCTCTTTAATCCATGCTGCTTTGGAAAAATAACACTCTACGACTTTATTTTGACTTTGCCTATAAGAATTCATTATAGATATTTGTGGAGGAGATAAGGGGGAGAGACAAACTAAGCTATATTAAATCTTCTTAATGCACCATCTTGACTCTGCCCAAATTGAATGTTAATAGACAATTCTGTAGATTGAGAAAGAATGATTTTTTGGGGGGCGTGGGTATACTTCCAAAATGCTATTTGTTATTCAGATAGAGGATATAAAGAAAAACTCACCAGTTAATAAATGGGCAATTACTTTTCATTAGTGTGTAACCTAGCATTGAACATGATCAGTTTGCCTAATGTGATGCCTTCATCTTTAGAACTAGTGAGACAGGGTGGGGGGAAGGACTTTTAGACAGGAGTGTAGACTGGGATTTGGAGGGGTGGGAAAAGAGGATTGGTCAAAGACTTTTGGATGGGTGGATGAGATGGAGGGTAGGATAGTGGGGGGGGGAGAAGATGAGGTAACAAGGATAGGATAAAAAGAAAGTCTAAGAAAGAGAATAGTAAAAATAAGATGGAGGGAAATTCACAAATAGTAATATAATTTTGAATGTGAATGGGATGTTTACAGCAATTCTCTTTGTGGTAGCAAAGAACTGGAAATTACAGGGATCCCTATCATTTGGGTAATGGCTGAATAAATCGTGTTGGAATACGACTGTGCTATAAGAAATGATGCTCTCAGTAATCTTAGAAAGGCATGAAAAGACTTACATGAAATGGTGAAGAGAGAAATGGACAGAATCAAGAGAACATTGTGTACAATAACAGCAATATTGTTTTAAGAATGATTTGAGTTACCAAGTCATTTTGACTATTATAAATTAACAAATTAAAAATAAAGCATATCTGAAGAAAGACTATCTCTATCAAAGAAAGAACAGATAAATAGAAGTAAATTTGGAATGATTTTACATGAATGTGCACATATGTACACATATGCATACATACATATACAATAATTTGTGTGCATATAAATATCAATATAAATCTATTTGTGTTTAATGTTGATCATCTTTAGGCTGGGCTGGGGGGAAAAAAGAAAAAAAGGAAAAAAAGTATGATAAATTTATTATATGTTTAAAGGGAATAGCAAGTTGTAAATAATAGATTTGCTATTTCATGAGCAATCATCTCTTTTTATTATTATACTATGTTATACTATAATCATACTAAGTTAGGAAAATTTTTTCCATAAATTAAAAAAAAACAATTAAAGAGCCTGAACTAATCAATTTCTCTCTCTCTCTCTCTCTCTCTCTCTCTTTCTCTCTCACTCTTTCTCTTTCTCTCTTCCTTTCTCTCTCACTCTTTCTCTTTCTCTCTTCCCATCTTTTTGGCTGTACTCTTAGTGGCTGCACCCAGAATTCCAGGCGAGGCTGTATCGCTTGTCATCTCAGCATGGAAGTACTGAAAAGCCAGGACACTCAAGCTCTAAGGTGGGGGTGAGGCTGGAGAGATTGGATTTGTATCTGGGATTGTGCTTTAAGGGAACTGAACTAAACTGTGAACCTAATGGCTTTCTTTTCTCCAAAGACTAAGGTGGTACAGAATGGAGGAGGATTATATCTCATGAATTGGGATGAATGTGTTTGTATATTTGACATTCTCTACTGCAGTAAATATTCATTTTTGTAAAAGCTTTGCCATGTCACAAGTGTTTAAGTACAAAATGATGATCTTTCATAGACTCGTTTTCAGGATAATCCATTCATTCCATCTTTTGTCCTGCTGTTTCAGTAGGATCTGGGAAGGCCCGAGTTGCCATAGAGAATATCAATGACTAATTTTCTCTTCAGGAAAAAAAAGAAAGAAAATCTAGCAACTATCTGAAATGGATGCAGTGTGGATTATATCTGAGCCGAAGCATACTAAGCATAGAAATATATTTAGCACAAGTGGCATAACCCCAAATTGGAATAAAAACATTGGGCTGAGAATTAGAGGAACTGGGAGTTTGCTCTTAGCTTGACATTGATTTGCTGAATGATCTGTAGGTTAGATTGTGAAATTAAGCCATTATATCAGGCACTGGTCTAACTCACATAGCAGTTAGGAAAAAAAGATAATGCTTAAAACTATTTCAGGAAATAGTGTGATGTAATGAGGTGATGGAATATTTTGGACAATCATTGGATCTTGGATTTAATCACTAGAGCATTTAGAATGAGATGCCATTGCTCTGAGTATTAAGAAACTTATCTGAGAGATAAAGTTTGGAAGGCTTGTTTGAGAGATGGTTATTATGAAAAATCTTTGTCAATGATTTGGGGTTTATACCCTCAATGAGGGAGAAAACATAAAACTCTCAAGGAGATCACATTTTAACTGAGGGGAGACAATATATAAAATAAAGTTTGACTGCAAGGCAGGAAAAATCCAGGGAAAAATACCTATGCCTAAGGACAGGGAAGCTGGCAAGGTCCATTATTCTGATATCCTCTTAATAAATCAGAAGATAATGCAAGGGGTGTTCATGGCCTAGAGGTAGGGCATATATTAAGACCTGGTGGTCCTCCATCTCATTGAAAGGAATAATTTGTGAATGCTCTCTCTAAACTAATGTAATCGAATAGCCTAGATAGATTCTGGGTGGTCCCAGTTGGAGGAAGAAAAGTACTATGAATTATATTTAACATCTTCATTCTCCTTGACTATCCTGATTAGGTCCTGGGATGGTCTAAGGGTAAGGGCTAGGGTAAGAGATGAAGGCAAGGGAAAGGAAATCAAGTTTAGCAATTTAATATGCTAAGGAAACCATCATGGAATAATTTTGTGAAACAAAACAAACATGGCCAATTATAATTTGGCTAGTAAACAATTGCTGGTAAACGAGTGTTTAAGAAAACCACACTGCTTTCTTTTCTCTTTTTTCTTCTTTTCCTCTTTCTGTATCTGATTTCCACTTTTCTCTTTCTCCTTCCATCTTGTTGTTTCTCTCTCTTTCTTTTGAGGTTCAAAAGTTGTTCATATTCCCAGACTGCATAAAGTTCATAAAATAAATCCATATTTTTAAATATTGCATTTTCCAAATTACACATAAAGACAATTTTTAATATTTAAAAAAATTTGAGTCCCAAATTCACTCTCTCTCTCTCCTCCCTGAACCAGTAAGCAATTTAATATAATTTATACATGTGCAATCATGTAAAACAGATTTGTGGTAATGTTTTAAAAAATCTGTCATGTCTGAAAATCCACTGGCCTTGGAGCCATCATGACTAGTGTAGCTTCTGGGGCTGGTTAACATCTCAGATGTGGAGTGAGTATATCTTTAGTTTTTCTTGGGTGCTATGTCGTATTACAATTATGTCCTCACTTTTTTGTTTTTGTATGACTCAGTCCTGTGATTTAACAAGCATGGGGATGATTTATAATTGTAGAGAGCTGACTGGAGCCTTGAAAGGATAAATGACTTGCTTATGATGACACAATCTAGGTCAAAACTTCTGAGATGATCAATATTGAGATTAGTTCAGAGTAGCCACTGCACTTCCAGCATGGTAAAGAAAGGGAAACCCAGTTTCAAAATAAAATGAAACAAAACTCTAAATCCAAAGTTCCAAAGCCATTGGCATTAGCAAACTAATAAAGTTGTGTTTTTACATCGAATATAATTACCTACTCGGGAAATTATATAATTATAATCACTTAGCAGTAGTCTCAGTATGTAATATGCATTTCTTGCATTGATGAAATGCTCCCTTACTTTTTACAGTCCTCACACAACATAAAGCCATGTTTTTTTCCTATTCCAAAGTCCCTCTTTTACTTGAGATTTTGACAAGTTTGAACTTTTTGCTGTAAACACTGAGCTGTTATGGAAGGGGAGACCATTCAGCTTCAATACATAAATAAGCTCAATCGATCAATTAAGATTTATTAAGTATCTATTATGTGTTAGACACTGTTAAATTCTATGGATACAAAAAAGAGGCAAAAGTTAGCTTCTGACATCAAGGAACTTCAATTAGGAAGACAATATGCAAACAAATATATACAAAACAAACTATGTACAGAGTAAATATATACATATTTAGATATATGTATATATTATACGCTATCATTGTGCCAGGGTCAAGGTATAGAATGTGCATCAATCTCATAATTTATTTACTTTGGAAAATAAACTGTTGCCAAGGTAAATGAACTTATCCATAGCACTCAATATATCTCCATTTTCTGTAACTGATAGTTCCACGTATAGATGGTGTGGTGCTGGCTTGTAGAGAACCTCTATTTTCTTAGTTAGTTGTCAGGCTGAAATTTGTACAAGCGGCAGATAATTGATCCATTCTCTGTTGCATCTCAGTTTCAGAGCTTGTATTGAGTACACAAAGATCAAATAAGACCTACTTAAGAGAAGGAAGGCTCTAGAATTAAGAGGAATTGGGGAAGACTTCCAGTAAAAGATGTGTTTTCAGTTGGGACTTCAAGGAAGCTAGAGAAGTCAGTAGTCAGAGGGAAAGAGAAAGTGTATGGAGTGCAGATGGGGGGGTCTTGTTCATAGAATAGCCAGGAGGCTAGTGTTATTGGATTGAAGATCACTTGTTGGGAAGCAAGATATAAGAAGACTAGAAAAGTAGGAGGGAGTTAGGCTATGGAGGGCTTTGAATGCCAAATAGAACATTTTGTTGTTTACTGCCTGAGCTAAGGGTTCTATTTATATAAATCAGCAGGTGGATTCCGCCTGTTGCTAATTCCTTCTGTGTCCTTTAAAGTTACCCAACATGTCGTTACTGATTGTTTATTGTGATTTCAGTATAATTATATGGTAAGACCTGAGAAATACTGCCCTATTAGCTGTGACACCCATATGTGAGCTCCACATGCTTATAAATGGTAGCATATATACCCAAAAACTTATAGGAGAGAAAAAAGTAATAAAATCCATGGCTCTGTTTGTTTGTGTGCAATTGTGTAGCATATGGATCAAAAGCAAGATGAATGAGAAATTCTTATGTAATGAGGGGAATTTGACCTCCCAGCACGGATAACTGGTGAGACAAAATCAAGAGACCCAAATCCAGTGTCACTTTCTAGGTAAAGCTGCAAGTGCCTTTCCTTCCCAAATTTCCTTGTGTTTGCTTTGTAAGTGTTCTGAATATACCTCTGTATATACTCATTGTTTCTCCCTTTAGAAAATAAGTTTCTTGAGGACAGGTATTACTTGCCATATAGCAGACACTTCATAAATGCTGTTTGTATGGTTTATTGATTGATTGACTTGAATATGATTCTGGAAGGATATAACTCATTCAATATAAAACTGAAAATAAAAAAAGATGAGGAATAAAGAATATTATATGAGAAGTTATATTCATGTGAAATAATCCAAGAACAAGGGGTTAGAAAGGAAATATTTGTATGAATATTAATAGAAGAGAAAAACAGAATATAATTATTGCAGCATATTATAGACCACCTAGACAGATAGAGGAAATAAACTAGGAATTGTAAAACCAATCATAAGTCTGGCACAGAGGTATGATACAGTAATAATTGAGATCCAATTATCCAAACATCTGCTGGAGATTTCTCTCTGCCTAAAGCAGAGTGGTTGATAATTTCTTGACTTGGCATGGAGAATTTCATCTTCCAAAATGTGTTGGAACCAACAAGGGGAAAATTCTACCCTGAATTTGTTTCTTGCAAGCATCTATATGTTTTTAAAATAAAGTTAGTCCTGCTGGCTTTTCTACCATTCCCTTAATCCCAATTTACAACATCAATTTATGATATGCTATCCTAGGCAGAATTATTTAAATGGATGGACAGACAGATGTCCTGTGGCAATGAATGGATTCATTCATAGTTTCTGAGGTTTAGTACTTCTGTGACTACATCAGTTTCATAGTTGTAGGTTATATGTAATAAACCAATAACAAAATAGCTAATATTACATAGCACTTACTATGTACTGGACACTGTGTTAAACACTTTATAAATATTATCTTATTTGTCACTTATAATAACCCTAAGAGGTAGATGCTGTTATTCTCATTTTACAGCTGAGGAAACTAAGGCTTTCAAAAATTATGTGACTTTCCCAGTGTGATACAACTAGTAAGTTTCTGGGATCACATTTGAATTCAGGTATTTTTACTTCTAACCCAGTGCTTTACCCACTGTGCCATCTAGCTGTCATAATCATCATTATTACCATCACCATCATCACCATCACCATCACCATCATCTTCATCACCATCACCATCACCATCATCACCATCATCATCAATATCACATCACCATTACCATCATCATCATCATCACTCCCATTATCATCAGCATCTCCATCATCACCATCATTATCACCATCACCATCATCATCATCACCATCACTATCACCATCATCATCATAGTCCTTGTTTTCTAATTTTATTCTGCCATTTTCATTTGTGTCCATATAAGGGTATGGAAATGGGTAATGGTTACTTATTTTGACAAGTATTGGGAAGTTTTTATGCCTTGGATATATGTCCTTGGATAGCAATAGAACTCTTTTTTGTTGTTGCTTTTGTTGATATATACCAAAGTTCAAAGTGTGCTATCTTGATTTAATTTTTGATTTTCCTTTTCATTATGCAAGAATGAAGAGCTTCAGTGAAAGAATATGAAGGGAGAAACTCCATCCTTTTATTTTTTTCCTTTGGTTTCTTCTACAAAGTGACCATATATCAATTAAGTTATTCTCAGATTTGTTCTCAGAATGCTATTTTCAAATTTCACATGCAAATTTCGCAGATAACTATACTTTTTAAATCATCAATGTCAGTGCATTTCAAAATAACTAACATAATAGAACAGAATACAACAAATCAATAGCATTAAATCTTTTTTCTTTTATAAAAAAATCACAGTCCTTTAAACTCTCTTTTCTGACAGTGATTTTGCTATGGAAGCCTCCAGATGTTAGTCAGTTCAGCCTTTTGGGATTATAATATAGTTCATTATCTTTTAGGCTATCAAGCTTTTTTTGTTTTAGGAAGGCCGTTGATTCCTAATGTCTTACTGTGATATTCAGGTGATCTTAGATCTTTGAAGGTTAGATCAGTAGATTATACCAGATCTGGAAACTTATGGTATTAAACTGGCAAAGTGTAGAGATAATAGGTTTCCCCTCCACCAGGATGCCAATAACTGGGAGTGTATATTTCCTTCCTGTGGTAGCCACCATTCCCTGAACTTTTTAGATAATTCACTGGGTCCTAATCACCTAATTTTTACATTATGGAGTTGCTTCCCCATAGGAATGGAAAATATTATTTCAATACCCAGTAAATACTAATTGCTTTCTTAGTGGATAATCTTGTTGCTTCTCCTTGCCACTCCTGTCCTCTACTACTGTAGGGCATCAAGAGACCTTTCACTCTACAAAGCAAGAAAGGAGAAGCCAGAAGAATCTGAATGCCATATCTACCCAAATCTTCTGTCATAGAAAAACCTAGAATTTTCTATTCCCTCAAGCTCTTGCTCTTTTCCCTCTTTTTTCTAGTTCTTAGACAGCTTCTGCTTTCATTTCTTCATCTACACTTTCACTTCTCACATCTGGCTTCTGACCCCACTCCTTTGTTGAAAATAGTCTATTAAAAGCTATCATTGATTTCCTCCCGGTTGAATCTGATGGCCCTTCCTTAGTTTTCATGCTTATTCCTCTCTTTATCCTTTTTAATGCTCTAAGCCTTTTCCCCTTCCTGAACACTTATTATTTCATAGATTCAAAACTCTGATTACAATTCTGATTTCTCATCTTCCTTAATGATTTCTCATCCAATTTCTGCCCCATGAGCAATCAGTGGCTTCCAAATCTTTTTTCTGTCCTTGTATCTCCAATACTCATTACATTCCTTCCCTTGATGGCTTCATCTGTTTTCATGGGTCCAATGACCATCTCTTTGCAGATCACTGAACACTGTACATATGCCCTGATCACTCTCCCAGACTTTAGGCCTGATTTGCTGTTTCATAAACATTTCTATCTGCAATTCCTATTATCCTATTTCAATCTCAAAATTCTTTATAAAAGAAAAAAGATTAAATGCTATTGATTTGTTGTGTTTGGTTCTATTTTCTTAGGTATTTTGAAATGCACTGACATTGGTGATTTAAAAAACCTCAAAGATGAAGCTTACTTTTAAATAGAGAGGTGGTAGGTTCAAAGTGCAAAATAAGACATAAAACATGGCCAGTGTGGGGATTTCTTTTGTATCACCATCCTTAATTGCCACATGAATTCTCCTTTTCCTTTCTCTCTTCTTTCTTTCTCTTCCTTTCACTTCTTTTGTTTTTCTTTCCTTGGAAAAAGAAAGGATCATTGCCATGTGTTCTGAAAAGGTATGAAGAGACCATAAGGAAGGCCAGAAGGAACCACAGACAAATCATATAACTTGTTACATATTGAATATATTATATATTTTAAAGAAAATGAAAATTTTACATAATGAAGATTCATAGTACAATCCTATTTTTCTGTTTTATTTTGTAGTGAAATTGTTAATTGTATTTAGTGTTTAAGTTGAGTTAAAAAATTAATATAAATCTTCCCAAATAATGTGTCTGAAATGAAACTAATTGTTTTCAACCTAAGCCTTCCCTTCTCTTTTTTTGAAAAGATCACTATCCTGTAGTTAGTTAAATGTGTATACTCTCTCTTACCTTTAGTTAGTTAAATGTATATACTCTCTCTTACCTTCCTCGTCCAAACAGCTACTAAGTCTTGTTGATTCTGCCTTCATGAACAGGTTTTGTGTCCAACCCTTTTTCTCTGATCACATAATTAATGGTTTTACTTCAGGTCTGAAACTCTTTGCTAAGCTATTGTAAAGTCTCCTAATTGGTCTCCAATTCTCCAGTCTGTCTCCTCTCCAATTGGAGCTGCCAAAAGAATCTTCTTAAAGCTGAGTTCTAGTTGTGAAACTCACTTGCTCAAAAACTTTCAGCGGCTCTCTTCTGGTTCTAGGACACAATATAAGTGCCTTAGTTTGGCATTTCCGGCCCTCTAACATTGGATTAAAACTTACCTTTCCAGCCTTATTTCATCCTCCTCCTCCTCTGCAGATGGTCTATTTTCCATCCATGTCTTGCACAGAGTAGGTACCTAGCAAATGCCTGTAAAATTAAATTGGGCCCAGACTTGAATGGGAAAAAGAAAGCAGACTGCACTGCATTTGGGAAATTTCACAGCTCTTAAAATGATGACATTCTGCTCCTTAACACAAAAGCCCATCTGTTTGTATTCTCCCAGTTATGCTATGTGGCTGTGATTCATGAAATACAATGATCTCAGAATAATCAGGATTATGAGTAATGCACAGGACAATAGAAAGGTGTATGTAGCACATGAAGATGATGATTTGGGTATAAGAAATGGTATAAAAGACATTATTAGGACTGTGGGTGATGAGCAAAGGCAACATGGAACAATAGATAGGGAGCTAGGTTCAGAATCGTGAAGACTAGGGTTCAAGTCTAGAGTTTACACATGAAGGCTGTGTGATCCTGGGTAAGTCACTCAATTCCCCTTGGGCCAAGGAATTTTCTAAGATTATAATTTGAAGAGCAGGTACCTATCTGAATGGGTAGTAGAAGGGTTTTCATGGCAAGTTCCTTCTACCAATCATATTACAAGTCTGATCCAAATGACTGGGGAATGAGATGGGCCTCCTTTCAAGATCCAGGGATAACAGATGGACAAAGTAGTGCTGGTATTAAAAGACCTAGAGGAAGACTTCCAGTCCATTGAAAAATTTATGAATGGCTATGTATAGAAATTGTTGGTCTTTGTCCTTTGTTCTAGAAGAGTACTCTGTTATCAGGGAGATGATACCATGAACGTGTAAATGAATTGGATTGGGGGATGCACAAAGTCATCCAGGACATCCAGAGATAGTCTTGGAAGAAATGGGACACCTTGGTCTTTTTAGGCTGAGGTCTTCAATGGATCTCATTTGAGGTAATACCCATTCAGTGACTAAGGCTAAGCAGCAACTGAGGCAAAAATTTTTCTTTCACCTAGTTCCCCCCAAGACCTAAATAAATCAATCAATCTGGGAGGGAAAGACACTCATAATTTCTGGTCAAAGCAGAAATGACTGCTATTCACATTAAATCTGAGTCAATTAGGACCCAAATTAAATTGACTTGGCCAAGGACCTATTGATGGTCAATAAGAATCAGGGTGATTTTGGTTTAAAGCATGGTACTTAAGAAAGAAATATAGCCAATAAACCCCAAGATATCTTAGGAGGGTTCAGAGGTGCCAAAGAAGGAAAAATGTTTTTAAGAGCATCTGTAGTATCTATATGATACTTCATGTGAACAAAGGGAGAAAAGAAAGGAATGAGGGAAAAAGGGAAGAAGGAAGAGAAGAAGAAAAGGAAGGAAGCAGGCAGGGAAGGAAGAAGGAAAGAAGTAAGAGAGGAAGGAAAAAAGGAAGGAAGGAAGGGACCAGTTCCAGTTTGTGAGCCGGATTTACTCACAGAGATCATATATATTGTAGTCTTACTTCCCCATTCCACTTGCCTCATCCCAGGATAATGGAAGCTCCTTGAGGGCAGGCAGGGATTTTTTTTTTGGGGGTAGTTTTTTGTTCCCTTGCATATAGCAGGTACTTAATAATTTTTTTTTTGGATTTGGTAATAGAGGTCTGATAATTTTTATGAACGGTTTTGTTTGTGATGGGGATGATTTCAGGACACTGGATGAGGGCTGGCTTCTCTGTCATGTTGTACAGACATCTTTTGTTTGAGCTTTCCTAATGATGCTGTGGAATCACTAACATGAAAGGCACTGACTTTCAGAGCAATTTTTGCAGTAGGGTTGCCTGATCTTTCTCCTTTGATCTCTTGGAAAAACAAAAGGCCTCCATCCACCCTTGTCAATACAATTTCAAAAAAGATTGCTGAATATGCATTGATACACCATTTTCTTGTGAAATGGCTTTGGAAGTGGTTAAATAATTTTCTGGGATAAAGCTCTTGAAATATTGAGGGAGATCTTGATGGTGGAAATCAGGGCCCTGGTGTGGGGTGCTACAGTGAAGCATTCCATTTCTGCATTTCAACACAGGTCAAACTGACGAAATTCCCAGGGAGATGATAGATCTGTGGGATGGTAAAAATAATTGAATCTGCAATAAAGTGGGAGTGGTGGCAGCTTTGGTGATCCATCCCTTTCAATATGGAGCCCTTGTTTTTTGCAGTCATATGTCCAAAGTACAAAAGATGCTGTGATGTGGAGGGCTTGGTGACATAACCTTGGATAGGGCTTGAAAAATTAGCTGAAGATCTGTACTTAGGCTGCTTTCCAAATTGTATTGGAGAGAGCTGGAGGGAGGAACCTTGGTTAGAGTCCAGCCCTGGGTGGGCTGGATAAGCAGTCCTGTCTCTTTCCCAGCAGCACAAACATAGTCACAACAACACAAAATGTCCCTAACTTATCAGCTGTTAGGCAATGTTCAGGGAGACTTGTCTTCTGGGGAAGATTCCCTCAAGAATTAACCCCACTGCTCTTTTTATGGTTATGGGTCTGTTCAAAGGTAGAGATGAATATACCTCCTTAATTGGATACAGATTTGAGGGGCTGATTTTCCCTATAAACTAGCTTTAGTTCCCATATATATTGATGATTGAGACATGGAAGGAAGGGGACTTTTGTACATGTATTAGACTTAGGTTTTGGGAAGGATATATAGATATATTTTCCTTGAGTCTGGAAATGAGGGTGTCTTTGTTTTCAGAGATTATTGAGCACTTTCTGTTTGACAAACTATGAAGGACAGGAGACTTTGCAGAACTCTACAAGCCACAGCCCTGGCTTGTAGGAGTTTGAGGTTTAGGAGAGGCAAAGTAGATAAATCTAGCTAAATAATATAACTTTTAACATAAAAAAGAATATGTTGAATATTATTGTTATTTATTAGTTTTAAAATTTTGTTGATGCCCTTTCTCTCATATACCACAATATTTTCCCAGTATTCTCCCTAAATTAATACAAATATTATTTCTTCTTTCTACCATCTCTCCTTACCATCCTAACTTTTTTTTGACTCAGTAAACAATAGCAGTTGATGATTGTTATTTTTTTTTGATAATGCTACTACTATTATATAGAGCACAATGACAAACTTTTATTAGTCAAATAAAAATGTCACAGTTTGATGTCATCAAAACTTTGCTGAGAGTAGTCACAGGTAGTAGGCAGACCAAATAAAAGGATATCAAACCACAATAAAGCATGATGCAGTAAAATCTGACAGTATCACAGAAAATTTCAAATTATAGCCTCATTTCTATTTTGCAGTCTTGAGTGCTTTAGGAACTAAGCAGTGAAACTGCCTACAGTTATTGTCAGATCCACTTCCTTTAAAATCCCACCCCCCCATCACAAGATAGATTCTTCCTCTATCTAAATATAATTATTCTAAAAAAAGATCCAGAAATGAATGTTGTACTGGTAATTTTAGTAATCTATTTCTCTTCCAACTTGTCTTGTATTTCATGTATCAAAATGCATTTCCTATATTGAACTTTTTAATGCCCTTTTTAGATCTCAGTGTATTATCTGAAATCACACTGGGAATTGAATTTGAGATCATGAATTCTAACATGTGAATGCAGGTAGTTCATCATTCAACTAAGCATATCTCTTCTTATTTTCTTTTGCAAGACAATTGGAATTAACTAACTTACCAAGAGTCACACAGCTAGTAAGTATGAACAGAAGTCACATTTGAACACAGACCTTCCTGATTTCAGGACTGGTGTGCCATCTAGTTTCTCCCTCAAGTAAAAAATATCTCTCAACAAACCTTCCACAAATAAAAACACAATTTAGATATGGTGTGGTGGAAAAGCTTTTTGAACTCAGAGAATCAGGGGTTTGAACATAGTGGTAAGTAGGGAAACAAGAAACAGAACTTGCATATAGAGCAAAAAACATGCAATGTATACCAAGAAATTAGTTTTTTTTTTAAAATAACAGATCCAAATATGCTCTTTTTGTGCAGGAGAAGTCTCTAAAACATTAAAAGACCATTACTGACGAGACTGCCAAAATGGGGGTTGGGGTGGGTGGAATGGTGTTTGGATAGGCTAGGGAATAAGTTGGGATTGAATTAGGGAGAAGTTCCCCTTTAATATGACCGGTTAGGAACATGAGAAAAAATGTGTTCCTTGTTAGTTTCCAATTTCAACAAATTATTCTTGCTCACTAGGCAATACATTCAGATATTGCTTTCTGAAGGATTACAAGTACTCTTCAGCATCCTATAGATTTCAGTACTCTGGAACAAAGCCTTAATCATCCTGTCTTAGTTATGGCAGCTGGGTAAGAATTCTGACTCTGCTACTTATTACCTGTGTGACTGAGGTGAAGGCACTTAAACTCTGTATTCCTTAGTTTCCTTAGCTGATGAGAGTTAGATTTTTTTTCCACCTCAAAATCAGTACTATCTTCTCTCTGTCAATATTATCTTTCTCTTTTTTAAAAGATGAAGATTGAAATCCAGAGAAATTAAGGCACACAACTAATAGCTATATGAAGTAGGATTTGAACTCAGGTCTTCCCAATTCCAAGTCTTTCACTCCATCCACCCTACAATGTTGCTTTATATCAGCCCTCTTCATCACTCTGTATATATAATGGGATAAAGGTGATACTGTGTTCTTCAAAAATTTTGCCAGTCTTATTGCTCAATCTCTGACTGATCCTACTTGCTGGAAAAGGTTTTGAATGAAAGTCGAAATGGTCTGTCGTCTGAGTGGAGAAGTGGATAGAGTGGGGAATTTGAAATTTGTAAGAAATGAGTTTGGATTCTGCTTCAGGTACTTGAATTAACTGTACATGTAGGAGAGTGATTTAATCTATTACTATCTCAGTTTCTTCATTAGTGACACGAGGGAATTGAATTGAATTCAATGGACTCTAAGGTCCATTCTAGCTCTAAATCTAGCTCTAAAATATGATCCCATAGTCATCCTTGTTAAATTTGGACATGACTAATGCCAGATAGATTATAGAGTCCCTCAGAAATTCCCATCTTTTTTTGATTGCATTTTATTTTTTCAAATATATGTAAAGATCGTTTTCAACATTTGTATTTGTAAAACTTAAGGTTCCAAATTTTTCTCCCTCCTTCCCTTACTTCCCCTGCCCCCAAGATAGCAAGTGATTTGATACAGGTTAAATATGTACAATTCTTTTAATTATATTTCTGTATTTGACATGTTGGTCTAAAAAAGGGGAAAAACCATGAGAGAAAGAAAAAAGCAAGTAAACAAGTAACAAGAACAAAAAAAAATAGTGAAAATACAAAGCTCAATCCAGATTCAATCCCCATAGTTCTCTCTCTGGGTGGAGATGAAACTTTCTATCAAGAATATTGGAATTATTTTGGATCATGTTAATGAAAATTCCAAGTCCAACCCAGTTGATCATTGCATAATCTTGTTACTGAGTACAATGTTCTCAGTTCTGTTCACTTCACTCAACATCAGTTCATATAAGTCTTTCCAGGCTTTTCTAAAACCAGCCTGATCATTTCCAAAGATTGTTTATTGAGGCATAGAGACCTGCTGAAGGTTCTGTCTTTGTGAAGGGAAAAATCACCCTACATGAAATAACAGGTCCTTGAATATTAAAAATAAATACAGAGTGGTAAAGATACTCTTTGGCCACAATATTCAGGGAGACTGACTATAAAGTGCAGTCATAAATATATGAAGTATATAGCAAGAGCTCTTATGATCAGCTAGGTGATGTGGTGGAGAGAGAACTAGACCTGGAGTAGGAAGACAACATCAAATCTAGGTTCAGATACTTTCTATGTAAATTACCCTAGGCAAGTCACTTAATTGCTTAGTCTACAAATTCATTCGTTGTAAAAGGGGTGTTATTATTACACCTATCTCCCAGGCACTATATGCCTGGCATATACTGGGTGCTTAATAAATACTTCTTTCCTTCCTTAAACATTTTTTGAGTAATAGATTTCTCTGACAAATGAATAAGACAGATGAACTGTCCCTCTCTCCCCCAATAATGCTTTTAAATGCATAAAATAAAATACATAGAATTACAAAGCAAAACAACTTTAGTTATCAAAGTATTTTTTTTTCTCTTGGTAAGGCAATCAGGATTAAATGATTTGTCTAGGGTCACATAGCTAGTAAGTGTCAAATGTCTGAGTCTAGATTTGAACTCAGGCTCTCTTGACTCCAGGGCAGGTACTCTGCTCTTAGCTGTTTTAAAAAGAAGTTCAAGGATCTAAACCTATTACACAGTGTTTAATAGAATGCATTGTATTCATATCAGTAAAGCAGTGAAAACGTGGGCAATACTGAGGGAGCATAAAACTAGATTTTTATAATAAAGAGCAACATTGTTAAAAAGATATTTTATTTGCAAATACTCTAGTACATATTTTAAAAAGCCAGAACTTCTAAAATCTTAGAAAGTATTGGAAATTATTTCTGGGTTAGAAACATAATCCAAGTCCAGTTATAGTGGTCAAATTTTTATGACAATATATTCCAGAAAAAGTCTGCTTTGTTTTCTGCAAAAAGATGTATATAAAAAAACCTAATATAGATTGCATTTTTGTAAATCAAACTTTTTTTATTACTACTGATTTTGTTTTAACAAGAAGAAAGTGATCACACTCAATAATTCAACAAGGCACATTTGATGGGAAAAAGTGACCCAAAAGAAGTTGTCAGTTCTTGTCTGTCTTTATACAATTAGGGGTGGTTTGTTTTCCCTAAAAGGAACAAATAATTGGGAAGTTCTGATTTTCTAGCCACCTTACAAGAGATGGATGAATCCCGTAAAACAATGAACATTCCTTACTTGTCAGAGAGGAGTATGATCAGTTATACTTGAATGCTAACTCACTTTCCTAAATGTTGTCAATTGTAACATCCTTCAACTACCCAGACCCCCTTCTTTACTTTGTGATAACAAAGAGGATCCCTCTTTATTGGGGTCACTGGCTTTTTTGAGACTGCTGGTGACCAACTTTGTTAAGAGTTATATGTATCACTGTTAATAAACTGATTTTGATTGGAAAATGTTCTTCATTTTAAATTTATTACATTTGTTCACCACTGAGTATTGGGAAGTTGTGAGTAATAGCTAGCATAACATTTATATAGTACTTTGTTTTGCGAACATTTTATAAATATTATCTCATGCAGTTTTTACAACAAGGTTAAAACAGGTTACCTACAATAGTACCTACAACAGGTAGTTTTTTTTTCAGACGAGAAAACAGAAATCACGTAACTTATTCAGTCTTTTAGACTCATATTCAGTGCCCTATCCATTGTACTACCCAGTTACCTTTTTTTCCTCCTCCATAAAAAACTGATGGTAACCTAATCACCATCAAGATAATAGTGTCATGAAAATCCAAAACTAATCCCGTAGTACTGGGAATGGAGGGAGGAGAAAAAAAGGTCTCATCTGGAAGGAAGAGCACTGTATGTTTTTTTGGAGGTAGCCCAAAATAATATCAAAGACAGCTGAGTAACTCTTTTCTCTGTAGTGTTCTTGTTCACTCGTTGCTGACATCTTTAGTATAGGTGATGAAAATATAAATACTCAGAGCTGTATCTTTCCTGTACTTCTAGGAAAGTTTTACCCTTCAAAGATTGGGCTAGGTTTCCTTCTGCCTCCTGCCTTCCCACTTCAGTGAAGCTAAACAATGAAGACAGTAGGAGCAAAGAGAGAAGAAAGAAAAACAAAACAAGGAAGACACAATTACAGACAAGTAAGCAATATGAGAAAAACAGCACTCAGGAAAGAAAATGGACTTAAATCATGTAGACTTGTCCTCAAATAAGTCCGTCAGGGATTGTTTCAAGTTTACATGGAAATAAATGCATTTATTATAAAATGAGATCCATTTGAACATGTTGAATATACATTTAATGGGATTGACCTGTGAAATCGATGAAGAGGAAACAAAATGGATTTCCAAGCCTTATTCAAATTTCCTTTATAATACTACAGCAATTATTCCTCATATAACAGTCCCCTGACCAATGTTGTTTTACAATAAAACAGATAGCAAATTATGACCAGACTGGAACATTGCAAAACCACATTGCAACATTGCTTGGCTGATCACCCATTTAGAAAATCTATAATGTGTTTAATCCTAGCATTTCTCTGCAAAGTCCTACTTTAATACCTTATATCAGGATTGAGAAGACTTTGAGGTTTCACAGGTTATGTCAGAAAAGTATAAATTTTCCTAGGTGCTTCCACATTGGAAAGTCCTAGAGTATAGTCTCAGTAACACAGCTAAATATAGAGCAGTTCATCACTACTAGGTGGGTGAATTGGTGAAGATGCTAATGAGGATGATGATGGTGATGAAAAAGAAGAAGAAGAAGCTGATGGACCCTCTTAAAATACAATCCATTATCCATGTCATGATGCAGGGGGAAGAGAATCTCTTGAAGGAGGACAATGGAAAGGTAAGATAATGTCAGCTGGGGTGATATACAGTGAAAATTCTGAGATAACCATCATATCAATCAAAATCCAGTGAAAAGAAATATTATTATCGTATGTGATGGAATGCTTTAGTGCAGTTGGCACTGACTACTAACATGGGCCAATTATGAGTACAAGATGGAATAAAATTGAATGCTCTTATTATGTGTCAGTATATAATATAACTTCCCAAGTGGTAGCAGATCAAGAAGTCTTGATGTTTTTTTGTCAAGAATATCTTCAACTCCAAATTCCACAACAACATTTTGCAAATCAGTGCTGGACAATAGTGTGGAATAACTTTGTTCCTAAATCCACATTATATGAAATAAGAGCAAAATTTCAGGAGTTAGCTTAAATTTGAAGACTGAAAAGCTCAAGAATCTAAATGCGTTGGAAAGCTGAACTTAAACTTCAAGAGTGGTACTTAGTATTGCAATGAGTAATAAAAAAGATAATATCTCTAATGATTCTGAAAAGATGAACAACTATATTCTCCCATAATATTTTGAAAGAGTAAAAACATTTCATGATCTGAACATAATATAAATTTATCTTGGAATTTACTTTAACTTCTAGGTCTTTCTCACCTTAGAACATTCCCTTTGCCATAATGGTTCCTTTCTGCCATTGCTAAGTTCCTTTCAGGGGCCTCTATTTGGGGGACTGACCCAGACTGACCATGTTTAATTCTCCTACACAATATTTCTGACTCCCCAAGACTTGATTACCATGTTCCCATCTCACTCCCTTTCCACCTCCATTCCCTTTATTTCCCTTTTATGTGTTGTCTTCTCCCAGTGGAATGAAAGCAGGGACTAGCTTTCTTCCTGACTGTATTTGCATTTCCCATACCTGGCTCATAGTAAGCGCTTAATAAATGCATGTTGACTGGTTGGTGCTGGCTGTGGCTTTTGTTGTAGTAAAGAGGAAAGCTAAAGCTATTGAAGAATACTCCTAAAATGATGATTCTCAATATTTTTTTCTTCATTTGTTTGCTTTTTTGTTCTCATTTTTTTTCTGTTTTGGTCTGATTCTTATACAACACAACAAATGTGAAAATATTTTTAAAAGTATTATACGTGTATAAATTTTTGCATAATCTATATCAAATTGCTTGCTGTCTTGGGGAGGTGAGGGTAAGGGAGGAAGAAAAAAATTGTAACAAAAATCTTACAAAAATAAATGTTGAAAACTATCATTACATGTATTTAGAAAAAATAAAACATTATGGAGGGAGAAAAAAGTGAAAGCCAAATGATTAAGTTATTCAGAAAGTTAAAATAGTATAAGGAGCAAAATAAGCAATTCAATATCAGTCAAAAACTGCACTTGTGGGGGCTTGAGAATTAAAGAAATTCAAGGAGAGAAAAGACCTCTGAAAAAAGATAATGTGGAAAATTTCTGGTCTTATATCTAGCATAAGAAAAGCAAACATTGGATCAAAGGCAAAACAGAAAGTTTGCCTACTACTAATATTATGCATAGCAGAACAGTTATATCTAGGAAAATAAATAAAGCTCTAACTTCTCTGCAAAACTAAAATGTAGTTGTAGAAAAGCAGAGAAGATTCATAATTATTTTTTATTCTTTTAGTGGAGGCCATTGAAGTTAAATGATTGCCTAGGATCATGTAATAAGATTTGAGGCTGAATTTGAACTCAGACCCTGATTCCAAGATTGGTGCTCTATGATTCATAATTATTGTTCATAGTATGGCCATTTTAATTGATTTTCAAGTTTTCAACTCCGTAGAGATTTTAGATGTCCCTGAGTACAACCACTTTATTTTATATATGAGGTAAGACCAAACATATGGAGTGACTTGCTTATCCATTTCTAAGATTGGAGTCAAACTCATGATTTCAAATCCAGCACTCTATCTACTACACTACATTGCCTCTTAAATAGATCAAATGATTCACAATGGTGAATGAATTGCAAAGCAAAACATTTTTCTGGCTTCTCTGGTAATTCTAATCCCATTTTAAAAAAAAACTAATAGCATTTGTATATTTATCATCCAAAGATGATCCGTGCTTAATATGGGTCAATTAAATATTTATGTACATCATACAAAGCAATCACAGCTTGCATCACTTAAAAAAATCTACAAACAATTACAAGAAAAATAATATTGGATGCAGCCTGTTGGTACAGTGGATAGGGCACTGGCCCTGGAAGCTGAAGGGTCTGAGTTCAAATCCTTAAATTCTAGTTGTATGATCCTAGGCAAATCACTTAATCCTTTTTGTCCCCCCCCCCCAAAAAAGGAAAAGAATATATAGTTTAAGAAATAGAAGTGTGACAAAAAGTCTCAAGGGGTACAAAAGAGCAACTTATTATAGATTTGATCATTTGACAATTTGCTCCAAAGAGCTGTAATATTCGCACTTACTTTGTTGATTATCTCAAGATTTTGACTCAGTTCTACACTTGAGGCTTAGTCATATACTAAAAATATAGAAAATAGACAAATATAGTAAGTGTCCACATGGAAGATTGCTTTTAGAAAATATGTAACCAACAAAATAATGTCAGTGACAATTAATTTAAAATTGAGTATCTTTTAGTGAGGTAGTTTAGGCCCCTTATAGTTTTGCCTGGCTTTAATCCTTTTATCATCTTTCCTAAACAGAAATGGGTACCATTTTCAAGTTACTGGGGCGCGAGGGGGGGAGGAACAGAGGGGGAAGGGGGAAGAGTCAAAGAAAAGCATCTTTTCAATTACTAGACTGCAAAATGATGTCAAGTTATTTCACACCTCTGTAAAGCACATTATATAGTTTTGCCTTTTTGTGCAATCTTTCTTTGATGATATCAGAATGTCATTTGACTTGTTGAGTATAAAACTCCTAATGTAGGCAAAATTCAATTAGAGACTGAAAACTTCAATCTTGACTCCAAAAGGTCAAGTTGAATCAGTGTATGGAAGGTATATTACAAATACCCTAATCTCCTCCAGATCAGAGATTTTGAACATAAATCTCTGAGGAAGGAAGTGTGGTTATATTTTTTAGGACTTAATGGCAATCTGAAATCAAAGCTAAATGCGAAAAACAAGTCTAAAGCAAGTAGCACATAATATTATACTTAATATAAATTTTTGATACTGCAAGAAGTACTATAACCTATTGGAATGTAGCCTAACAAAAATCATATAATAATAATGACAAACAGAGTTCATCAATAAAGATATCATTCTTTTATTTAAGAAAGGAAGAGGGCCAATAGTTATTCTCAGATCACTCTAATGAACAGGTTAAAGACTTACAAACTACATTTGGAACAAGCAGGTATCAGTTTACTGAGTTAAAAAAAAGGAAGGTCTGATAATAGGTACACAACACTGGAATTATTAAATTAAATCAAGGGTGATTTATCAAGGAAGGAATCTATGAAATTTGAATTCAGCATATTGACAAAGGAACATCAAATGAACATCTTAATTATGTAGATTTATTTATAGATACATAAAGGTTATCATAGAAATTCAAGAGTAGGTCTTTGTCATTATAAGTTATAGATAGGTTATCCTTCAGGAGCTCTAGTGATAAATGTACATTATAAAAGGAAATGTTAAAATTATGCAATACATCACTATAGGCTGAAAAGTTTTAACACCTATCGAACAACTAGCAATATATCAACTAGTAACTAGGATAATTTATTAGAAGCTGACTATTTTTCATAAAAAAACAAATGACAAATTCTCAAACTACAATATAGGGCTTAAAATATCCTTGAGAACTCAAAAAACAAAGTGTATCGGGACTGGATCATTATCACAGACAGAATTCTTGTTCACAGTTGCCCAGACATATATTGATCCCTAAAAAATTGAAAACAATGTTTTTATAACTATATTTTGTCATAACAAGTACTCAGTCTCCAAGCTACATAAAACGAAAATCAATCTTCCCAAATACAAAAATATAGCAGAACAAATAAAAAATATGCAGAGAATGAACTACATTTCAACATATTGGTTCTGTTTGCCACTGGAATTGGCTTGAAGATAATTTTAATGAGTCTACAGAGAATGAGCTTGCATACCAATACTTTTATAACTAGAATAACTTTTATAACTTTTAAATAAAGCAGTTATTTTATCTATTGTAACATTAGTTTGCAGAAAATTAGATAAAAAAGTAGAAAAATAATGATTTGTCCTAAGACCATTTTAATCAGAATCTTATTGAAAAAATATATAAGAATTATGATGCTGATTGTGATGACAATTGACATTTACAAAGCACTTTGCATACACTCTTTCATCTAATCCTTGGATTAACCCTGTGAGGTCTGTGTCACTGCTATTATTGCCAGTTTATAGATGATTAAACTTAGGCTGAGAGAGATTAAGGGACTTGCACAAACAAATCAGTTTCTGAGGTAGCATTTATTTTTTATTTTTATTATTATTTTTTAATATTTTATTTTACTTTATAATAACTTTATATTGACAGAACCCATGCCAGAGTAATTTTTTACAACATTATCCCTTGCACTCGCTTCTGTTCCGATTTTTCCCCTCCCTCCCTCCACCCCCTCCCCTAAATGGCAAGCAGTCCTATATATGTTAGATATGTTGCAGTATATCCTAGATACAATATGTTTGCAGAACCGAACAGTTCTCTTGTTGCACAGGGAGAATTGGATTCAGAAGGTAAAAATAACCCGGGAAGAAAAACAAAAATGCAAATAGTTCACATTCGTTTCCCAGTGTTCTTTCTTTGGGTGTAGCTGCTTCTGTCCATCATTTATCAATTGAAACTGAGTTAGGTCTCTTTGTCAAAGAAATCCACTTCCATCAGAATACATCCTCATACAATATCGTTGTCGAAGTGTATAATGATCTCCTGGTTTTGCTCATTTCACTTAGCATCAGTTCATGTAAGTCTCTCCAAGCCTCTCTGTATTCATCCTGCTGGTAATTTCTTATAGAACAATAATATTCCATAACATTCATATACCACAATTTACCCAGCCATTCTCCAATTGATGGGCATCCATTCAATTTCCAGTTTCCAGCCACTACAAACAGGGCTGCCACAAACATTTTGGCACATACATGTCTCTGAGGTAGCATTTAAATTCAGGTCTTCTTGATATTAAGTTAAACAGTTACACAATACATGAAATAAAGAAAAATACAAAATGGTTTTCAGCCTTATGTGGCTGCTTCCACATCTGAAATGTAGAACATGACTGGAAAGGTGTGCTAAGAATAACAAAGTTTTTAGAATATAAGTAAATATTAACTAAGCAATTGGTTATTACCTCTAAATATTAATTTAGCCATCTGTAAATATTAACTTAGTCACTTTAAATGGGAAATCTTTGTCCAAGAACCAACAAGAAGGAAGTGAATCTTATCAGTTTTGCTATATTCACAATATAGATGAAACAATGAGAAAAAAAGGTTACCTCAAATACAAGTATAGTTCATAGATTCTTTTTAGAGAAGCAAATAAGAGAGCTGGCAGAGTTAGCCTTATTGCATGTCCAAAGGCAACAGGAAACATAATTTCATATTGTGATACTTGATAAGTATTGACATCATAACAACATCAAATATTTTAAGCCCTTAATATGGTCAGAGAACTGTCCTGGGTGCTGAAGGCATAGGATTTTAGCATGCCTGCCTTTTAGGAGCTTACATTCTACTGAGGTTTGGCTGTAAGGGAAGAGATATTTTTACATGTAAGAAAATATCATCTGATTTGCAGAGGAATTAAACACAAAATATCAGCCTATTTGAGAAGGAATTAAACACTGCCAGCTAGGAGGATCTGAAAAGAACTTAGAAGAGATGGCACATGAGATAATCCTTGAAGAAAGCTAAGGATTTTAGTAGGTGAAGAAAAAGTAGCTGAATAATGTAATGTTACATTATGTCATAACAATTCATTGTAAAGCTGAGTTCAAGGAATAGCAAGTAGAATAATTTGATTGAAACTGAAGAGTACATGAAGAGGAATCAGAGGAAATCAATCACTAAAGGAAGACTAAATCATGATTGTAAAGAGCTTTGAGGATTAAATCATTCATTTATTATCTAAACTTTGATTAAGGAATAATATTTACCAGACATTATGTGAAACATTAGGGATATAAAGAGAGGCCAAGCTGAGGAGCATTTTATTTGAGATGTAATAGGAAATCACTCAAGCTTCTTGAATGGGAGAATAACATGGTTACTCTACTTTAAGCAAATTCTTTAGGCAATTATATGGAGAAGGGATTCAAGGGGGAGATACTAGAAGCATGGAGACTCAATAGGAGGTTCTTACAATCATTTAAGGAAGAGGTTATTTGTATATGACTTTGTATCATGACTTTGGCCATTTAAGTGGAGATAATGGGACAGTTTTGAGAAATAGTGACAATTATATGCTCCATGAGGTCAGTGATAGTGTCTTCATTTTTCCAGACTTATCAGAACACATTAGGTTTTAATAACTTTGATGAGTGAATGAATATATTGAATAGTACCATGTAGTCTATTGCAATAAGATCTGACCTGTGTGACATTTGGAATAATTTTCAAGAACTCAAGACTCTTCAAGTTCTTCATGAGCTACATGCCATGAAGAGGTATTCAAGTAGAACTTTTGTGTTAAGTTTCATCTTAAAATATTTCTTTTTAATGTGTTTATTTTTGTTCAGTAATGCCCAGTGGCTCAAATGATGAAAGGAGTAAATTATAGAAAATATTTTGTAGATTGTAGAGATCCTTGAAGATAGGAACTATGTTATTTTTTTAATCTTCCTGAATCCAATCTAGTTTGAGACACTTACTAGCATTTTAATCTCTGATTGCCTCAGTTTCCTTATCTGTAAAATGAACTGGAGAAAGAAATGGCAAACCATTGTAGTATCTTTGCCAAGAAAATCTTAAATGGGATCACAAAGAACCTTATTTGAATGAAAAATGACAAGTACAGCAAGAAACATTTAAGAAATGTTTAATTTAAAATCCATTAAGCATTTAATAAATGCCTACTATGTGCCATGCACTGTGTTAGTTTTGAGAATACAAAAACAAAGACAAAAATGGAAAAAAGTCCTTAAAAATCTTATAATCCGCTGGGGGAGACAACTTAGTTGATCCTCACAACAACTCTGGAGGGTACATGCTATTATTAACATCATTTTACAGTTAAGGAAACTGAAGCAGGAAATAGTTAAACAATTTACCCAGTTTCACACATCTAGTAGGTGTCTAAAGTCAGACTTGAATCCACTAGTTCTGGACCTAGTGTTTATTCCCTGTGCCATCTAATTGCCTACATGGTATAGACAAAATATATACAAAAACTTCCTATAAATTATCTTACTTTGAAGGGAGGAGATGAGTAGTAGATGAGAGGGGAAGGAAAAACCTTACATAGGAGTTGGTGTTGATTGAGCTTTGAAGGAAACCAAAGGAAGTTGAGTAACCAACTAAATGAGGTGAGTAGAGAAGGGACCCTGAGTATGAGGAAGCAGCCTGGGCAAAGGCAAGGACATAAGAATTAGTGTCAGGTGTGAGAAACAAGAAGAAAGTTAGAGATTAGCTTCTGTGAGGAAGGATGCTAATAATCGGGGTGGAAAAGCAGGTAGGAGGTGCCAGTTTATGAAAGGTGTTAAATGCCAAACAAAGAAGTTTGTATGTCACCCTAGAATTTATTGGATCCTGTGGTAATGTGGTTGGATTTTTTCTTTAGGAAACTTACTTTGGCAACTATATTTAGGATGTTATTTTGAGGGGAGATATTTGGGGGAGGGAAACCAAATAGGAATGTTAAAAAGCTCTATATAAATTACAGTTATAATTGGCTATCATAATTGGCTAGTGAATTAGAGCCAATATTGCTCACCCTAGAATTTGAGGTCTTATGTTATCAATCTCTAACTTATCTATCCAACTAATACTAATCCTTTCCAGAATGAATCTTCTGTTTCATTTCAACTGGTCCCTTAAGTATCCTTCAAATATAGTATGTCAAATCTCACTGTTGTTTCTTTAATCATAATGTTTACTTCTGGAACACTACTCTTTATTATTCTACATATTCCAAATTCCCTTTTCCTTAGAGAGCTAGTTCAAGTCCCATATCTTCCATAAAACTTTTCTTGGTAATTTATTTCAGTACTAATCTTCTAGCAGCCCATAGCATTTATATTTTAGACTTTGTAGTGTGGGTGCTAGGGGCAGCTAAATACTTCAATGGATAGAGTGCTGGGTCTGAAGTCAGAAAGATTCATCCTTCTCAGTCTGTCCAGCCTGAGACACTTACTAACTGTGTGACCTTGAGCAAGTCACTTAACCTTGTTTGTCTCAGTTCTTCATCTGTAAAATGAGTGTAAAAATCACTTCGGTATCTCTGCCAAGAAAACCCCATTGAACTCATGATGATTTAATGGACATGCCTGAAAAATGACTGAACACATACACACAATTTGAATGGTGAATCTTTTGCTTATAATTGCTCTTCACTTTTCCCATCTAGACTGAGAAGTCCTTGAGGGCTTATAAAATAAGCTTTTATATACGACTCAGCACCTAGAGCCATGACGAGCATAAAATAATGTGTCGACTGATAACAGTTGAATGGGATTGTACTTATTTTTGGGTCCCTTATGTTTTGGTTTAATGAGGTTTTGTAATGTTCTGTCATTCCAGTAAGGGAGCAACACATTTCCAGGAAACATATGGAATAGGAAGTATTTTAAACACTAACACCTCCCGCCCAAGAGGTTGGTGGTATATATGGTGGAGACTGATTCATTGGGGGCTTTAGCTGGAAAGAGAGAGCCCTGGATGGAGAGAGTGTTTGATTAAAGCCACAAGTACTTTCAATTAGGGCAGAACACAAGTTATACCTTTGTAGGAATCCTTTCATTAGCATGCCCAGCATAGACTCTGAGATATGGTTTTTCTTATTTAACCTAAATCCGTATGTCTTACTCTGTTTACCTCAGTTCCTCATCTGTAAAATGAGCTGGAAAAGGAAATTAAATCTTTCCAGTATCCCTGCCAAGAAAAGCCCATTGAAGTCATGATGATTTGGACATGATTGAAAAATGACTGAACACATACACACAGTTTGAATATGGAGTCAGAGGAGCTGTGTTCAAATCCCGATTCTGCTTTTTATTACCTGTTACTTTGTTCAAATTACTAAATTTCTCTATGCCTTAATTGCCTCATATTTAAAATAAGGGGGGAGGTGAGACAGAGTGATCTAGAAGGTTCCTTCCAGTTTTAAATCTTATAAATCTTAAATTGAACTGGTATTAGATTCTTCTGGGACCTTTTTAAAATGAACATTTTATTTAATGAGTAATGCTTATTACTTATTTTTAAGGTGGGATATTAAGGAAAATGAATTTAGCTTTTGGGGAGACCAATTCCTCTCCTGGAAGAGAGAACAAGTGGTCTCTCTGGGTAATGTTGTTTGAAAAAGACTGCTTTCCCCCTCTTCACCCTAGGCGATTTCCTACCCTAGGGAAAAGGAAAAGGGGAGAAAAAGTGAGAGAAAGAGAGAGAGAGAGAGAGAGAGAGAGAGAGAGAGAGAGAGAGAGAGAGAGAGAGAGAGAGAGAGAAAGAGAGAGAGAGAGAGAGAGAGAGAGAGAGAAAGAGAGAGAGAGAGAGAGAGAGAGAGAGAGAGAGAAAGAGAGAGAGAGAGAGAGAGAGAGAGAAAGAGAGAGAGAGAAAGAGAGAAAGAGAGAGAGAGAGCCAGGAAGGGAGGAAGAGAGAGAGAGAGAGAGAGACAGGGTCAGAGACAGAGATATGCAGAGATACACATAAAGAGAGAGACAGAGAAATATATATATAGAGAAAGACAAAGAGAAAGAGAGACAGAGAAAAGGAGGGGGGAAGAGAGGGGCCTTGAGTTTAACAAAACACCAATGAAACATCCTGACAGATGGGATGGCTATGACCAGAGATTGGGGATTAATGATGACAATTTAACTTTTTAAAGAATTTAGGTGACTGGGGAGGAGCCCTTTTCCCATTTCTTCTTAACCCTCCCCCCCCCCCCCATTTTGTTTTTTGTCTGGTAAGTCTTGTTATTAAAAAGTTATCTTTCCCCTCTGTTCCTTGAGGAACTTGCAGCTTTAAATAGTATTTTAATGCAGGCTTGCTCTAGATAAAAATAAGATCAATCTTAACTGTTCTTGGTTGTGTGATTCATGATTAGTAACATGAAACAGAGAAAGGGAGAAGTGAATTGTTTGTGGTCTCAGAGATAAGCAAGACAGAGGTTTGAACCTCTCAGTCCAAGTACCAGGTTTTTTCCTCAGTGAAGACTTGATCCAAATGAAAGAGAATCTGAAAGCTTTGATTTATTAATATCAGATAACTTCCTAAAGAAGAATGATGCTTGCTCCTGTTTTCTTTCCTTTTTTTGGTCTGTCTTCAGAATAAAGTGAACCCATTACTATTGCTGGCTGGAAGAAAGGAGATAAATATTTATTAAATAATACTATGGGTCAGGGACTATGTTAAGCACTTTACAATATTTTATTTGATCCTCACAGTTATCTTGAAAAGTAAATACTGTTATTATCTCCATTTTACAGATGAGGAAACTGAAGTAAACAGAAATTAAGTGACTTGCCCAGGTTGACCTAGCTAGTAAATTGGAAAGAGTTTTTGAACTGCCAGGTAGAACCCACATCCTCAGGATCAGAGTAGGAAGTCAATACTTCTTCCTTTTTTCCTATTTCCTTTTTTGTGTGTATATAGACTCTCTCTTGTGTATGCACATATATACAGATATAGATATATGTATCTAATATATATATATATATGTATATATATATATATACTCAATATATAGAACTCAACATAACATGCACACATAATGAAATAGCAATTTTGGTTGTTAACTTCCATTCTTGTCCCCTACCTTCCATAAGAAAAAAAAATCTGGTCCAAGATATCTCCATTGTGGAAAGAGATAGGGAAGGAAGGGAGGTTCTAAAAGACTGGAACTCCCCTCTACAGTGGTATTAAAAGGCAACTGATTTCTTGTTGTTTTTATAGGTATCAAGGATTTTCATATTTAAGAAAGTACTAGAAGGAAACCTACAGGATTCCAGAAATAGTTTTCTAAAGTCAACCATGTCTTTATAGTGAAACAGTTCATGTTTTCTTAATCATTCTTTTGAAAGAGGTTTTTTCCAATGGTAATTTGCTTTTTAGTAGAGATTCTTTATGATTTTTATTGCCATTAAGCAAAATTCAGTACAGTACAGCATACCAATAGTGGAAAAGTTTTGTTTCCCCAGTGCTTAGCACAGTGCCTGGTACACAGTAGGTACCTAACAAATGTTTTTTTTTTTTTTGATTGACTATAATGTTTTAAGATTTCTATCACTATTCACATCCACACTGTCATTTGATGGCAACTGGGACAGGAAGGTTCTACAGAACTTTTCCTGTTCTCATTTTCCAGATGCAAAAACTGGCAATTCAGAGAGTTTAATTGGCTTGCTTGGGGTGTCACAGCTAGTAAGTGTGTCAGAGCTGAAATTTAAATCCTCTTTTCCTGGGATCAGGAAATGTCTGCTAAAGCCTGCTAAGTATCATTGTAAGTATTTAAAGAAAACATTGTGAGATCAGATGAGCTCTGATTTTATACTAAACTTCAATGATTTACCAGAGTGAAGAGCAGGATGGCACATCAGATATACATTGATCTCTGGCCTTGCTTCTGGCAGCAAAGATATGCTGATAAACCAGACTCTGACCTAGAGTTTGTTATTCTTTATTTACAATAATGGAGAATGTAATACTTAGCAGATCATATCTTAGGGACTCCAGGGATGCTTGGTATATGAAAACAGACTGACGCCAAATAACTTTTCCCTTTCTTTAACAAACTTATTCTCTGTTTGGAAACTATACATGATTCAGAAGACCCTTTCAGTTCCTGTGGAAACTGCAAAGAAAATCAATAGTGGATTTGATTAAGTAAAGAATGAAATAAAAATGTCTTCAAATTGTAACCATTGTCATATTAGAACATTCAACTTTAGGGGTCACAAAGATATAGACTTTATCTTTTTTGTTTTGTTTCATTTTTGTTTATGTTGAAGCCCAGAGAATATTATCTGAATTTCCAGTAGGCCTTGAAAAAAATCTATGAACACACAATATAAATAATACATTTCCAAGATTGAAAGTCAGTTATTCTGGATGTCGCAGGAGCTTAACTCAATAATTATTAACTCAATATTTTGCAGGCTTTCAAAAATTCCTCTTAAAGTATAATAACACAAGAACACAGTTTTATGATTGACTATTTGTGTAGTCATTGTGTAGTTTTTTTTTCCTTTTGGAGGATGAAATTGTCAAAGACATCACTGGTGAGGTAATTGATCATAGCATTATAATTCATTCATTCTGGCCTTTCTGGGCAGATATGTTCTCCTCTGCTCATTTTTAAGAGTTGCTCATAATGAGCATTATTACTTTAATTGCCCCTTCTACTAAGTTTAGCTACCAAGATATTTGACAAGGAATCCTGTGCAAGCTTGCTAGGATCCTTATAAATTTATAATCAGACAACTTTTCTCTATTTGAGTCATTGCTATTACATGTGATAAACATACTGATTGATGTTGACCAGGATACTTAAATGAATATAAAAGCTTTGCAGGAGCTTATATAGATCAATAGTCAGGGTTGGTTAAAGAGAATAAATGAAATAACAATTTTTGGTAATAAGGTGATTGCATTGTAAAATGCAATAAAAATAAATCAGAGGAAGTAGTGAAAAGTTTATTTATTAGTCTGGGGGGTCAATTATCTTTATTAACTTAACTAACTTTTTTTTTGCCAAGTCATAGAGTCAGAGAATTTCAGAATTGGAGGGCACTATACTCCAAAATTCAAAAGAACTTGTTCTACAACATAGCTGAAAGTTGACAATCCTGCTTTGGCTTGAAGTCAAGGGATAGCATTACACTTTTAGTTAGCTCTGATTGTTAAGTTTTCCTGACATCATCTGAATTTGCCTCTTTGCACCTTGTTCCTAGTTATGCTTTCTGAAGCCAAATAGAACAAATTTAATCCTGTTTCTATGTGTTGTTTTTGTTCAGTTGTATATAACTCTGTGACTGAGTTTGGAATTTTCTTAGCACAGATAACTGGAGTAGTTCCATATTTTCTATTCCAGCTCAATTTCCAGATGAAGAAACTGAGGCAAACAGGATTAAGTTATTTGACCAGGGTAACACAGCTAGTAAGTATCTGAGGACAGATTTAAACACAAGCAGCTGAGTCTTCTTGACTCTAGGCCAGAGCTCTATCCATTGGGTCACCTAGCTATTATACTTCTTCAGTATTTTCTTTGCTATGGCAAATATCCCCAATTCCTTCAAAAGATCCCTATATTGTAGAAATTCAGGTCCTTCTCAATTCTGGGTACCTCCCCTGGCAGCTCTTATATTTATCCATGTCTTTTCTAGCTTCACATTGGCTCAAAGGGTCAATTGTAGGGACTCTCTAATTATTGGAGATATCAATTACCCATGAGGTAGAAGAGTAGAAGGGTGAAATGTCATCAAGATTTCCAGTCTATTCTTCAGTCTTCCATAGAGAAAAAGTCTCTGGGAGAAAGTTAAAATGAAAGGAGCTAATAGTATTCATTTTGTCCCTATGCCCAATTTTACTACTCTAGAGACTTTGAGGAATTTTCTTCTTGTATGATATATGGGACTCTCTATCTTGATTCAGATGTGAGCTTATTCCCAATGGAAAAAATTTTTCATTTTGCATTGTCCGTTATATATTCTCTTATGTATATTTTCTCTTATTTCTGTTTTGCTGTTGATTTGGATAAATTATTTTCTTTGCTATTTGTGTTCATTATGGAATTTTTTTTTTTGTGGGAAAAGGACAAAGCCTTGATTATGAAGCTTAGAATATGCCTTTCCCTTAAGCAATCAAAAGTTTAGCTTGAACTGGAAAATCACATCCTTTAGACTAAGAATATTTAAGGGAACAGACATAATTCTTTTTCTGAGGAGAGCAGAGTGAATGGTCTCTAACCCTAATCTCCTGCCCCACATTTTGGTAAGTATAATAGTTTCCTAGAGAAGGGTAGGAGGAGATGCTAGAGAGGTTTCTATTCTGCCTCCTTCCAAGGCATACATGACATCTCCATATTAAATGGGATGGAGTATTTTTGCTCTATCAGAATGTGGTGTCCAGAACTGAACACAGTACTTTAGGTGCTGTTTGAACAAGTCAGGTTACATCAAGACTATTATATCCTTATTCCTGGAAGCACTGTCTCTCTTAACCTTCTGGTAGCCTCAGACAATTCTCTAAGTTATAGAACAACTGCTGATCTACAATCATTGCGGGAGTTCCCCCTCTACCCAGGAGCTCCCTAAAGAAAGACTCAAATCATCTCTCTCCCCATCCCCAGGTTTTTATTTATTGTTGTTATTGTTGTCTGTTATATCACATCATAGGCTATGATGGTCCTCAAACTATGGCCCGTGGGCCAGATGCAGCAGCTGAGGATGTTTATCCCCCTCACCCAGGGCTATGAAGTTTGTTTATTTAAAGGCCCACAAAACAAAGTTTTTGTTTTTACTATAGTCCTGCCCTCCAACAGTCTGAGGGATAGGGAACTAGCCCCCTATTTAAAAAGTTTGAGGACCCCCATAACTCATTACATTTTCATTATTCCAATTCCTCCCTTGTCCCAGATCTTGTTCAGGACAATTGCTATCAAAGTCTCCTTCTCTGAGTTGTACTTATGAAGTTGATTGATCACATTAAATTTCTTCTTGATTCAACCATTGTTCTATAAAGACCATTTGGGATCTGAATTATATCATCCAGTATATTAGATATCTCTCTCAAATTTGCGTCATATTCAAATTAGATAAGTCTGCCATCCGCCTTTGTCCAAGTCATTGATACAAATAGCCCAGGGCCAACAGCAGATCTCTGGAGCATATTGATCAAATATGATAACATTTGTAAAGTGTTTAGCACTATGCCTGGCACATAGTAAGTCCTGCTTGTTCCTTTCCTTTAATCTTACACTGTAGGCTTCTTGCCAAAGTTATTTAAGCCTATCCACTAGAACAACTGTGAATCCATTTAATTTCTAGCTCATGTTTTATCTTTTCCATGAGAGTAGTGTTCAAGACTTTCTTAAATGCTTTGCTAAAATCTAGGAAAAATATCACCAAATCATATCTGTTTAATCACTATATTAGAAGTTTAATATGGCATGATCTGCCTGAAAAAAATAATTCAAACTCTTTGTAATCAATCTTTCATTTTCTAGGTGTTCATTAACCAATCCTTCTCTCAATTGAGAGGCATTTAATAAACATAAAATATTTTCCAGAAATTGTGATAAGTGCTGGAGATACAAAGACCAAAATCAATCTCTTAAATATTGTGTTCTGGAATTTTGCCAGGAATGAAAGTTAACCACACTGTCTATAGTCTGCAGACTTGATTCACTTCCCTTTTTTTTGAAAATTAGGATGACATTTGCCCCTCTACAGTCCTGTGACATCCTTCCTGTTATTCATGATCTTTTGAACATCAATGACAATGATTCAGAAAACACGTTTCTTCAGTACTGAGAGACATTGTTCATTCTGGGAGATAACTCCATATCACAAAGAACAATAAGAAGCTCCCATTATCATTCTTATTGCTATCCTTTGTACATTACATATTATTAAAAATAATAAAAAATAATAAATAAATATTAAAAACTGAACACAACACTACATGAGATTTGATTAGGACAACCTCAAATCAATTAAAATATTTATTAATTCAGACACTGTGCCAAATATTGGGTATTACAGGAAGGTTTTCCTCTCTGTATTCTCTCCAGCTTATCAACATTCTTTCTACAATAAGAGGTCTTCTTCATGGGGGATGGGGGAACCTATAAATTATTAAGGGAAATAGAGAAAGAGATGGAGAGACAAAGAGAGGGGAAGGTGACATCCCAAGATACTTCAAGAACAAATAAATATAAATCATTTACCTCTATCAACATGAAGATCTTCCAAATAAGCCAGCAACTATCATGTGGTCATGGTGGTACAATCTTAACCCCCCCACCCCAAACAATCTGATAATATAAGCATCATTTGCTTAGTCTGTACCAGGAGAATTATGTGTATGATTTGGGGTGGGAGGGGCAGTAAGGTGATTTGAGGTTTTCCTGATGGGGAAATTCTTTTAACCAATGAAATCAGCAACTGTTTTACAATTTAGAGAGTTGCTGAGGATTCTGGCGGGGTTCAGTGATTTGCCCAGTTTCATACAGCCATTCTATTTCAGAGACAAGATGTGAATCAGAAATTTTATGAGTTAGAAACCCTATTAACTATAGCATGCTACTTTTCTTCCTTGAAATACATTTAACAAAATTATTCTTAAAGTGATTGCTAAAAATTGCTAGAAGAGACTTTAGGCATTAGTTCCCAATCTATCCTTTCAGACTTATCTTCTCCACAAACTTGCTCCTCTAACCAAAATGATCTCCTGGATATGCATGTTATTTCCCTCTTGTTGACAACATTCCATCTGCCTAAAGCAACTTCTCTCCTCTTCCAAATTGCTTTCCAGAATGGTTGGACTGATTCACAGCTCAATTAACATTGCATCTGTGTGCCTGTTTTATCATGGCTCCTCCAACAAATGCTATATTCCTTTTTTTGTCATTGTTACGAATGAACCATGTGTTGTCCTTGAACTTCACCAGTATCTACGTAGTACCTTGCATAGATCTCAAACTTGATAAGTGTTAATTTGTTTATTTGATAAAAAATCAGTGGTTCTCTAATGAAAAGCTACATTGCTCCACCTTTGAAGATAAAGCAAAAGATTCAAAGAAACTTCTTTCTTAGTGGGACCACAGAAACTATGAATGAAACTATAATAATTCCATCTGTCAGTGTCTTGAGTAGTAAAAAGTTATTTTCTCTGAATTTTACAATCAAAATATAGTGATGGATAGATTCCCTTCACTAGCCACAACCTTCATGCCAACTGAAATATGGATCTTTGATAAAGTGAGTTATGACAGGAGGTTATATCTCAAGGTACCAAAAGAACTCATAGATGTGATTACTGAATTTTGAGAAATTGAGGAAAATATTAAATATCCAATTGGACTAGAGAAAAGAAAATTGAAAGTAGAATGATTTTCAAACATAAACAGATTTACTAAAAAAATTCTGGAATGAGTTAAAAGAATGTATGAGCATTTAGAAAGGAAAAATGCAGCATAGGTTCATTGACGATATGTCATTTTGGAATAATTTGATTTCTTTCTTTTTTTTTCTTTTTTGTTCCCAAGGGCAGTAGACTTCAGAGCATGGAAATACATATAGCTTGCATTAGAACAGGACATTTGATCAAGTTTCTCTTAATATGCTTATGGACACAATGGGAAGACATGGACTGGATGATAGGCCAGTTAGGTGGATTTATAACTAATGTTAAAATCTGGAATAATCTACATTGAAAATGTGCAAAGCTATATTATGCAGGCTATACTGGGATAGAACTCTTCTGGTTTTTAAAGCTTTTTAAAGATAAACTGGAATTTTAAAAAATGAGGTTATGGGAGAAAATGATTCAGAGTAAGTGAAAGGATATTTCATGTGGTATTTATTGCCTTCCCATGATTTTGTTGTTTCTGCTGTTATTCTCTAAATGTCATTGCTCTCATCTCTGCGTGGGCTGCTAACTTGGGGGCCAGGAGCCCACTATACCCTCACCCTCCACAGCTTTTTCTAAGAGAGACCATTCTGGTCACTAAATGTCTGGGTTGCTATTCTGCTTCTCATGTGATGCATCACTCACAGTTCAGGGGCTCAACTAATCCTACTTAAAACAAGTTCCTATGTAAAGTGGTTACCTGGGCTATGTAAAAGCAGTCCTGAGGATGAAAAACAAATGAGAACTATGGCAAGTAGATAGAAAGTAGTTGTTTAGGCAATTCCCTGGGGTTGCAGACTCGCTGCCAAAGTCTTAACAAATGCTAAAAGCATCTCAAAGGTTCTATAGATTAGTTCCAGATCAATACAACTGGGAAAAAAGTTAACCCAACTATCCCTGGTTTGTGCTATATAACAAACTAGCTGGTGTTTTGGGGAAGGGAAAGAGAGAGAGAAATTCAGAGACAGAGAAAGAGAGACAGGGAGAGACAGAGATAAAGACAGAGAGACGGAGAGAAAGAGAGACAGAAAGACACACACACACAGAGAGAGAGAGAGAGAGAGAGAGAGAGAGAGAGAGGAGAGAGAGAGAGAGAGAGAGACAGAGACAGAGACAGAGAAAGAGAGACAGAGAGAGAGAGAGAGAGAGAGACAGAGACAATGAGAGATGGGGAGAGAGAGAGAGAGAGAGAAAGGGAGAGAGACAGAGATAGCGAGACAGAGACAAAGACAGAGAGACAGAGAGAGACACACACACACACACACACACACAGAGAGAGAGAGAGAGAGAGAGAGAGAGAGAGAGAGAGAGAGAAAGGGGGTTTAACTCATATCTTCACCAATGTCCTAGTATCCAGAAAAATGTCAACAAAAGTGTTATTTCTGAGGTCCAGGGCAGTGAGACAGTGGCTTCAAGTAAAACAGAGAACTTTTGTGAGAACTCATGGCTCAGTGAGAAAAAATGTCAGTGAGTTGGAGAGGATTGATGTATGTGAAGAATTGTGGGGAGCTTAGAGCACTAGCAGTTTGTGTAAGGTGTGTTCAGGCTGATGTTGCCTTGGTGGGCATGTTGACACAATACAAATGTGATTTTTTGGCAAGGGGATGGCTGTGCAATGCATCCTAATGCTTCTCTCTGTAACAATATCAATATTGCAGACCCTGATCAGAGAGGAGCCTGATCAGATTTTACATAATATAAGTTTGGTAGGAATAGTAACCTAATCCTTTCCCCAGTGTATGTTAGTCTGGCTTTTTCTTCTAAAGAAGGGAAACATTTTTAGAGACTAGATTGGCACTGGGGATTAGAGGCTCAAACTGGTGATTCCTCCTTGCTTGAATGCAAAGTAGCCATGAGGAGGGGGAGAAGCTTTGATGCTTGGCTGCAAGATGGAGAAGAAAGCTTTGCTCAGCTCAATCAAATCAAGGGATTCTCAATGCCTATCCTTGTTGAATATCCTTTTCTTGCTTTGGCTAAGTAAATCTTCTTTTGTTAACTGTTGGATGGCTTAAGAATGTCTCATGTTGTTTAAATATACCAAAGGATTGGCCCAATTTAGGCTAAGCCCAGAATAATAGGTTAGCAGCTAGCATGGCATGTTTCTGAATTTCAAGGGATCCCTGCAAAGTTCTTCACAGCCAGAGTCCTTCCTACCTCTCCAGTCTTTTTACAATTAACTTTCTTCTAGTAATTTATGATCCACTGATAATAACCTTCTTCCTGTTCCTTTAGTATGTCACTCTACCTGACTTTCAGCCTTTCACTTGCTATCCACTATTCCTGAAATGTTCTCCCTCCTCATCCCTGCTTCCTGTCTTCCCAGGCTTCTTTCAAGATGCCAGAAATTTCACTTTCTTCAAGAAGTCTTTTCCCAGTCCTCCCCCACCAGCTCCCAGCCCCCATGTCTTCTCTCTGGGATTACCTTCCATTTTCACCATGAGTATATGCAGAAACACACACACATATATTACATGTTCTCTCCTCCATTATAATATGCTTAATTAATGTTTATTGATTGTTGACTGACATTGCAAGAGGTTAGGATGGTGGAGGTAATGGTATACAAGGAAATCTAATACAGAGAATGAATTAGAATAGTGACCATGAATGATATAATCATGGTAGTAATGCCAGCAATACCATGTAGGTGACTTTCTTTTCCTTGGTCATATGGTTAGGGTGAAGGACTGGGTATGGGTATGTTGACATAATAATATTAAGACTAGCTTGGAGCACTCTGAGTATTTCCTGCTAAGAGTTCTTGGAACAGCAAGATTTTTTGGAATTTCCTACTTAACTAGCTGTGTAACTCAAGTCATTTAACACCTCTGGGTCTCAATTTTCCTATGTTTAAAATGAGGGGGTTGGATTAGAGGATCTTTGAGGTCCCCTTCTACCTCTAAATCTATAATGCCAGGATGACTTCTGTCTTTATTCTTCTGGCTTTGCAGAAGCCAGTTGTCATCCGGGGGTTGGGGATGGGATGAAGCATTTTGGAGGCAGTCCAACTTCTTGTTTAAGACAAAACCCACAACTATTCATAGGCCTAAGTCACCTATGCCATAAATAAAGTTGGGGTTGCTTGCATTGGATTGGGCAGTATCTTCAGGAGAGCTAGCTAGATAATGAATGGAAATTTCCAAAGAATTTTTAAAAATATTTTCTCCTTAGTATTCCTAGTAAGTTCTTCCTTTCTCCCTCCCTCCCTCTTCTTTCTCCCTCCCTCTTCTCCCTCTCTTCCTTCCATCCTTCCTTCCTTCCTTCCATCCTTCCTTCCTTCCTTCCTTCCTTCCATCCTCCCTCCCTTCCTTCCTTCCTTCCATTCTTCCTTCTTTCCTTCCTTCCTTCCTTCCTTCCTTCCTTCCTTCCTTCCTTCCTTCCTTCCTTTTTTCTTTCTTTTCCTTTCTTCCTTCCTTCCTTCCATCCTCCCTTCCTTCCTTCCTTCCTTCCTTCTTTCTTCCTTCCTTCTTCTTCCTTCCTTCCTTCCTTCCATCCATCCTTCCTTCCTTCCATCCTTCCTTCCTTTTTTCTTTCTTTCCTTCCTTCCTTCCTTCTTCCTTCCTTCCTTCCTTCCTTCCTTCCTTCCTTCCTTCCTTCCTTCCTTCCATCCTTCCATCCTTCCTTCCATCCTTCCTTCCTTCCTTTCTTCCATCCTTCCTTTCATCCTTCCATCCTTCCTTCCATCCTTCCTTCCTTCCTTCCTTCCTTCCTTCCTTCCTTCCTTCCATCCTTCCTTTCTTCTTTCCTTCCATCCTTCCTTCCATCCTTTCATCTTTCCTTCCATCCTTCCTTCCTTCCTTCCTTCCATCCTTCCTTTCTTCTTTCCTTCCATCCTTCCTTCTTTCCTTACTTCTTTCCTTCCTTCCTTCCTTCCTTCCATCCTTCCTTCCATCCTTCTTCCTTCCTTCTTTCCTTCTTTCCTTCTTTCCTTTCTTCCTTCCTTCCTTCCTTCCTTCCATCCTTCCATCCTTCCTTCCTTCCATCCTTCCTTCCTTCCTTCTTCCTTCCATCCTTTCTTCCTTCCTTCTTTCCTTTCTTCTTTCCTTTCATCCTTCCTTCCTTCCTTCCTTCCATCCTTCCTTCCATCCTTCTTTCCTTCCTTCCTTCCTTCTTTTTTTTCCTTCTTTCCTTTTAGTGCTCCCAAAGTAGTCTATTCCAGGGCAGAAATCTGATTGCTGCTTCTCTTTCTGTACCAACACCCAACTTCCCCCAAGTCTGCAATTTCCTGACCTATGATTAGATCTGAACAATTGTAAAATGCTGCAGCAGGACTCAAGGGAAGCTCTATTGTTTCAGTGACAGAATTGTAGATTCTCTTTTGTTCTAGAGCTCTTGTCTGGGTTATTTCTCTGCAGGCTGGGCTAGATCCTGGAACTGAGACCCTGCCCTTCTCCTGAGGTCTCTGTATATTCTAGCTTGCTTCTGAAGTTTTCTCTTTCTTATACATTGCCTCTACCTTGGAATAACCTTCCTCAGGCATGGATGTCCCCTTTTCAGTCTGCTCTGGATCTGTGATTTGGAACTGAGTAGTGAGTTATGATGCTGCCAGTCGGTACCTGTCATGGTCCCTCTCAATGGGTTTAGGAGCAATTCACATGCTCTCCCTGGATTGAATGCCAGACTTTCCCTAGTGTTAGGAAATCTCTCTATCTGAATGTACTGGGTTAGAAAAATGACTCACTGATTTTTTTGGTCTATCTCTATCAAGATTCAATCTTATGCATTTTGCAAAAATGTTTGGAGAAATTTTTTGAGAGAAGCTAACTATACTAAATTTTGAAGTGCTGCCATCTTGACTTTGCCACTATCTCTACACATTGAAGTCCATTCAAAGACAGCTTCCAGGATGTTTATGAAGGCTACTTTACATGTAAATACAATTTAACAAAAAAGTAGCAAAACTATTCTATTTGTTACCTGTACTTTTTTTGGGGGGGGCATTAAAATTTATTAGTATGTTTCCTTTTATCTATTATTAATTGTCCCACAACCCTCCAAACCCCCTTTCTTGTAAAAATATGTACATACATGTATGTGTTTTACTTGCTTGACTATTGGGGGATCTTAAAAGAAGTATAACATTGGAACAAACCAAACAAGATGTAGTTAAATAGGGATAAATAAAAAATCCTGCACTTGATTTCAAAAATATAACTTTAAAAGGACAGGGTAGGAAAAATGTGTCAGATAATGATTCAAATAGAAAGGATTGGAGTTAATCTTTTTCATTGGAAAGGTTTTCTCAAGACCTAAAGGATTCTCTTCAACAGAAGGTCTTCAAGAGGAGGCAAGATGTTATAAAAGAGATTCTCAGATATTCAATCCAATTCAGTAAGCATCTACAGAAGAAAGAACCTATTATATGCTAAGCATTGATCTAAATACTTTGAAATACAATAAAACAAATTGAAAACACACTCTTCCCTCAGAAACTTTCATTCTATTGGAACTTCCATTTCATTTTACATGCATGCACAGATAAACATCAAGGAAATTTTTTCAGGGGGACACTAAGACTTGGGGGAAGAGAGAATAAAGAAAGTCTTTTTAAAGTAGGTAGTTTGTTGTCTGTCCTTCCTTTTTAAAATGATATTACAGGGCAACGTCTTGACTTGCACTGAAGTGGATTTAAGTGAGGCAGATTTGCACAAATTCATCACTCTCTCTTCTAGAGTCATTTAAGTCCAGTGACAAGACAAAACTGGTGATAACTTGGAATGCTGTGGATGACCTTGGAGTCTTCATTATCTAACAAAGATTTAAGTATTCCACTGCATCTGTTTCAACTGCCTTCATGGCCATTGGGCAGATTTTTTTCATCCTTGAAGTGAATTAGACAGAAGTAAATAAGGAGACCATTCTATTTAAAGGGGAAAGTTTATGCAAAGGCATGAAAATAGGAGTTGGAATATCATGTGTACAGAACAATAAATAGGTTTGTTAGTTTGACAGCCTATAATTCTTTCTCCTTTAATTTTTTCCAATTAAGCATTTATTTTTCTTGTCTCTATCTTCTTTCCTTCATCAGAAAAAAAGAGAAAAGAGAAAAAACAAAATCCCTGTCCCAATTATGAATTCTCAAAACAAAATAAATTCCCATGTAGAATAAAGGCACAAACATTTATTAAGTGCCTTCCACTGTGCCTTACAAATGACTCATTTTCTTAAATCTACATGAAGTTCCAGAATTCTGAGATTCTGGGAAATGGATGTGATTTAGGGTAAACTATCCAAACATACCTTTATGATCTTATGAGTTCCTCTCTTAACTAAAAGTTGAAAACTAGAAGTATGGTTTGATGAATTGATCCATACAATAAAAAGAAGTTAGCAGGAGGAAGGTTCTTAGCATACTAGATAGACTCCTTAGATGCTATATGGAAAGGTATAGACAAAATTTACAGAAAATAAGCTACAATCTACATCAGAAGAGGTCATGTCTGCACTGATAAGATTATGGATCCACCATTGAAGGTATTAAATTAAAATGAGGAGATGGCTCCAAGAAATCCTATATTTATATATAACATGTATAACATTTTCTCTTAGGGATTACTCACCCAACTTGAAATTATACTGGTCAGTTGAGTCTGCAACATGATGGTGCTATGACTTTGAAGGTTCATAAACTCTCATCTAGTATATTCCCTTCAATATTGACAGTCTAATTAGTATGTCCTTAATATCATCAATACCAATGATTACTACCCCAGTATTACTTTATCCATTGCTATCCTCTCAATATAATTTATAGTCAAATTTAATATTATAGCCAAATTCCCAAACTCCCAGGTCAAGGAGAAAATGTTGCGAGTATCTAGAAAGAAACAATTCAAGTATATTGGAGCCAGGATAACACAAGATTTAGCTGTTTGTATATTAAAGGATCAGAAATCTTGGAATATGATAGTTCAGAGAGCAATGGAGCTAGTATTACAATCAAGAATCATCTACCATAAAAACTGAGTATAATCATTTGGGGAAAAGGTAGATATTCAATGAAATAGAGGACTTTCAAGCATTCATGAGGAAAAGACCAGCGCTGAATAGAAAATTTGATTTTTAAATACAGGACTTAGGAGAAGTATAAGGAGGTAATCAGGAAAAAGATATCAAGGGATTTAACAAGATTTATCTGCTTACATTTCTCTGTGGGAAGATGATATTTGAAATTCATTAGAACTTTTGCATTATTATAGAAGTTAGAAGTTAATAGAATCATAGAGCACAGGTGTCAGTTGAATATGAAGAGATGATATTTAAAAAATAAAATTAGTGTGTGAGAGATATACTGGGAGAATAGGAAAGGGAGACATGGAATGGCATAAATTATCTGGTATCAAAGAGACAAGAAAAAGCTTTTAAATTGGAGGGAAAGAGGGAAAGGACAGTGAGAGTGAGTGAATATTACTCTTATCTGAATTGGCTCAAAGAGGAAATTACATACACACTGAATATAGGCATAACAATTTATCTTACTTTGCAGAAAAGTAGGAGGGGAAGGACATAGAGGAAAGGGAGAGAATGATAGAAGAAAGGGCATATTGAGGGATAACAAATAACTTTTGAAGAGGGTCAAAGTAAAAGGAGAGAGAGAATAGAATAAACAGGGAGGAAATACAGTTAGCAATAGTAAGTGGGAAAACAAGTTTGAAATAAGTTTCTCTGATGAAGGCCTCATTTCTCAAATGTATAGAAAACTGAGTCAAATTTGTTTAAAAAAGAGCCATTCTTCACTTGATGATCAAAAGATGTGAATTATGCCCAAATAGCTAGAAAATCATGCATATCCTTTGATCTAAAAATATCACTAAGGCAGCCCTTTTTGTAGTGGCTACAAACTGGAAATTGAATGGATGCCCATCAACTGGAAAATGGCTGAGTAAATTGTGGTATATGGATGTTATGGAATATTATTGTTCTATAAGAAATGACCAGCAGGATGAATACAGAGGCTTGGAGAGACCTACATGAACGATGCTAAGTGAAATGAGCAGAATTAGGAGATCATTATACACTTCAACAACAATACTATATGAGGATCAATTCTGATGTAAGTGGCTGTCTTCGGCAATGAGAGGATCCAAATTGGAACTGATTTGGGTCAGTTCCAATTGATCAGTAATGAACAGAACTCAGAGAAAGAACACTGGGAAATAAGTGTAGGCTACAACATAGCATTTACACTCTTTCTGTTATTATTTGCTTGCATTTTTATTTTTCTTCCCAGGTTATTTTTACTTCTTTCTAAATCCGATTTTTCTTGTGTAGCAAGATAACTGTATAAATATGTATACATATATTGTATTTAACATATACTTTAATATATGTAACATGTATTGGTCTATCTGCCATCTAGGGGAGGGGGTGGGAGGAAGGAGGGGAAAAGTTGGAACAGAAGTTTTTACAAGGATCAGTGTTGAAAAATTACCCAAGCATATGTTTTGTAAATAAAAAACTATAATTAAAAATATCACTAATACGTATGAATGTCAAAGGAGTTTTTTTTTTTAAGGGAAAGGACCTATATGTACAAAAATATTAATAGCAGCTCTCTTCTCAGAGTAAAGAATTGGAAATTGAGGAAATGCCATAAATTGGGGAATGACTGAATAAACTGTGGTATGTGATTATGATATAATATTATTGTTCTATGAGAAATGATGAGTAGGATGCTCTAAAAAACTGGAAAATTCTCTATAAACTCAAGTAAAGTGAAATGTACTGTACATAAAATAATGGCAATCTTGTGGGATGATCAGCTGTGAATGACTTTGCTATTCTCAGCTATACAATGATCCATTGCAACTCTGAATGTCTCATAATGAAAAATATTATTCATAACCAGTGAAAGAATTACTTTTGCATACAAATTGAAGCATACTCTTTTAAATAAACTTTATTTTTATTGATTTTTTTTGTTGGTGGGGAGATATATGTTTTCTTTCACATTACAATTTTTATGGAAATGTTTTACATAACTTCCCACGTACCTTCTTAAAGGGAGTTGGGGATGGGGAAAAAGGGAAAAAATATGTAACTCAAACTTTTAAAAGCAAATTTAAAAAATGATTTTATATGTAACTGGGGAAAATAAAAAAAAACTTTAATATAAACAAAAATAGAGAAAAATGTCTTGGATCATTGCATTTTTTGAGTATAGCTAAATAATTTATGATTGTTCATAGTACAATATTGCTATTGCATACAATGTTTTCCTGGTTCTGCTCCCTTCATTGGCATCAGTTCATGTGAGTCTTCCAGGTTTTTTGAAGTCATCCTGCTCATCATTTCTTACAGCATAATAGTGTTCAGTTATAATAATATAAGGTATTTCTTGACAAGCTCAATCCTTCAAAATGTGTCCTTGATCCTATCTCTTTCCATATACAATACTTTGCCTCTCTTTAAATATGTTCCTTCAAACATACCAAATCAGTTTTCTTTTTATGAAATCTTTGCTATATCTTACTACCTCCTTATGCCACATTTTGCCACTTGTCACCTATGCGATTTCTGGATCTTTTCATCTGTAAAGTGAGAAGACTTGTTCTTGATTCTATGATGCTTGATCCCAAAAATTTGGTGATGTTATTTAGAATGACTATCTTTGGTAGAAATAATTTTCAGATAGAATTCCTTTTGGGTCAATTAATCTTCGAAATATTCTGGCATTGAGATGTATACTTTATCAGATCCCTTGACTTATATTGAGACATTAGACTTGTCATTTTTATGGAAGATATAACTTGCTGAATAACAGCAATGAGTCTTGAGAAAGACAAATGAGAATGGGTAGAAAGACGGGAAGAGAGAAAAAGAGAGACAGAAAGAGAGACAGAGAATTAGAGAGAGAGAGAGAAAGAGAGAGAGAGAGAGAGAGAGAGAGAGAGAGAGAGAGAGAGGAGAGAGAGAGAGAGAGAGAGAGAGAGAGAGAGAGGTTGAAAATAATCCTGTTTAACAGGGTAGTATTTTCTATGCTTTTGAGAATCTTCAAAAATTCCAAATTGAACCTTGTTAAGGAAAACAACAACAATACAAAAGAATCTAGTTGCACATTGGTTACCTTAGAGAGAAAGAGAGAGAGAGAGAAAGAGAGAGAGAGAGAGAGAGAGAGAGAGAGAGAGAGAGAGAGAGAGAGAGAGAGAGAGAGAGAGAGAAGGGAGAGAGGTTGAAAATAATCCTGTTTAACAGGGTAGTATTTTCTATGCTTTTGAGAATCTTCAAAAATTCCAAATTGAACCTTGTTAAGGAAAACAACATCAATACAAAAGAATCTAGTTGCACATTGGTTACCTTTGTCCATGCCTCTCTTTTTCATATTAAATGACTGACTGAGAGCTCTATCTCAAACCAGAGGCTACGAATCCTTACTCTGTTATTTTGCCAGATGTATGAATCTATACAAGATACTTAATCTCCTTGAGCTTCGGTTTCCTCATTTCTGAAATGAGGATAATAGCAAATTTTTTCACAAAGAATTGACTTGAGGAATAAATGAGATAATAAGTTTAAAGTAGTTTTAAAAGCATAATGCCATATGTAAATACTAGCTATTTTCCTATATATACTCATGTAGTTTTTTATTTAAAACTGGAAGGTATCTTAGTGGTCATCTCCAATTCTCTCATTTTTGGCAAATGAAGAAACCAAGGCCAAAATAAATTTAGTGCTTTGGCCAAGTTGTAAGCCTTGGATGAAAAAGCCAAGCTTTAAGTAATTTTCTTTGATTCTCTCCTTTGCAATTAACATCTCATAATCTATATTTTTTTTGCTTGGATGTGTAATTTTTCAACACTGACCCTTGCAAAAACTTCTGTTCCAACTTTTCCTCTCCTTCCCTCCACTCTCTCCCCTAGATGGCAGCTAGTCCCATATATGTTAAATATGTTAAAGTATATGTTAAATACAAGATATGTATACATATTTATACAATTACCTGGCTGCACAAGAAAGATTGGATTTAGAAAGAAGGTAAAAATAACTTGGGAAGAAAAACAAAAATGTAAGCAAACAATAATAGAAAGAGTGTAAATGCTATGCTGTGGTTCACACTCATTTCCCAGTGTTCTTTCTCTGGGTGTAGCTGGTTCTGTTCATTACAGATCACTTGGAACTGATTTGGATCCTCTCATTGTTGAAGAGAGCCACATCCATCAGAATTGATCCTCATACAGTATTGTTGTTGAAGCGTATAATGATCTCCTGATTCTGCTCATTTCACTTAGCATCAGTTCATGTAAGTCTCTCCAAGTCTCTCTGTATTCATCCTGTTGGTCATTTCTTACAGAACAATAATATTCCATAACATTCATATATCACAACTTATTCAGCCATTCTCCAATTGGATCTGTATTTATTTTGATGTATGTCATTTTATAACTTTTATTAGGTTATAAACACTTTGAGGGCAGAACTATTTCATGTTTATATTTCCAGGGGCTTCTGCATGATATTAACTAAGAATTTGACTGGAATTGAAATTCAATTGATCATTCACTGAAATGTGGTAAATATACTTTGAGATTTTCTAGAGATGGAAAAATACAAGCTTCAGCTTCACATCATGAGGATTTCTTTATCATTGTGCCCACTGCTCAACCTCGATTCAAGAGCAAATTAACTAAGGTGATTCATGGTCTCTTCAGAATGGTAACCATCTGCTCATCTTCCTAGCAATGCTGGCCAACGGTTCTGCAAAGCAATGTATGGCTAAGCTAAGGGTGAGTGATGTGGGAGGGCTGAGGAAGAATGAAGTTAGTGTTAGGATGAAATTACTTGTGATGATAAAAAAAGAAATCACTTTCTGCCACCTCCTCACCACTTTGGATATTCTGCAAAAATGTAACAGACGTCTGATTGCTTTACTAAACTTGGAGAAAGCGTAGTGTGGGAGAGGTTCTGACTTAGCAGGTCTGTGTAATAGGTAAGATAGGGCATAGGGATTGCAGATGTTATTCTTCATTTCCATGTTGAAGTTAATCATTGAAGATGATGTATTTCTCTCAGGGAAAAGGATTTGCATCATTTCTCATAGTTGCTGGTGACCATAAATCTTTTGGAGTAGAAGAGAGAGGATAATTATGCTTAATCTGTTCTAATGTGCAAATTATTCAATCCCTACTTGATTCCCAACCCAGAAAACATACACATACACAGACAGAGTTTGGTGTCTGATGGAGTGACTTTGACAAATTGTATATATACATATACATACATGTATGTATGTCTGTGTATATACTCTATCAATCTATCAACTACCAAACAAAATTCAGATGGTGAAGCATCCTTGATGGAATGAGTATATACCCTCAGACTATTACAGAGCTGTCTTTAGAACCACCTATTTTAAAAGATACCAATTAATTACAAAGCTCAGAAAGAGAATAGTTTGGTGAATAGAGAACTGACCTCATGGTCAGGAAGATTTGATTTAAATACTGACTTCAAGGCAGCTGGGTAGCTCAGTGAATAGAACAGCAGACTTGGAATCAGGAAGACTTGAATTAAAATCTGGTCTCAGATATTTATTATGTGACCCTGAGCAAATCATTTAACTTCTGTCTGCCTCAGTTTCCTCTGTAAAAATAAATAAATAAATGAATTACTGAATATATATATATATATATATATATACACACACACACATATATGTATAAAATATCACCTATCTCCCAGGGTTGTTGTGAGAATCAAATGAGAAAATAATTGTAAATTACTTAATACAGCACATAATAAGTGCTATTTTAATGTTAGCTATATATCTACAATGATGGTGCAACCCTGGGCAAGTCATTTAATCTCTGATTAAAGCCACAAAACTCTTTAAAAAATATTTATTTATTCTTCACATTCTTTTTTATTGAATTTAAGATTTCCTCTTTTCTTGCCCTCCCTCATCTATGAGAAGGCAAGCAAAATGTTCTAAATTATACATATGAAATCATGCAAAATGGTTTTACTTTAGCCATATCACAAAAACAAAAAGAAAAATATAAAGAAAATCATACTTTAATTTATACTCAATTTTCATCAATTCTGTCGCTAGAGTTAGATGACATTTTTTTTTTCATCATGAATCCTTTGGAATTGGATCATTGTGTTAAACAGAGTAGACCAAGTTTTTCAGTCGCTCATCATTATGACATTGATGTTACTAAGTACAATGATCTTCTGGTTCTTCTGACTTCATTTTGCTTCAATGTATATATTTCTTGTGACTTCTTAAACTAAACTGTCCCTGCCATAATTTCTTATAGTACAATAGGATTCAATCACAATCATATGTCACATTTTATTCAGCCATTCCTCAGTTGATGAGTATCCCTTCAATTTCTAATCCTTTGCCATCAGAGAAAGAGCTATTATAAATATTTTTGGACATATAGGTGATTTTCCTTTTCTTTTGATCTCTTTGGGGTACAGACATAGTAGTTGTATTACTGAGTCAAAGGGTATGCCCAATTTTATAGTTCTTAAGCACAGTTCCAATTCATTCTTCAGAATGATCCAGAAATGGACCAGTTTACAACTTCACCAAAAGTATATTAGTATATCTATTTTCCCTCATCCCCTCCAGCACCATCAATTTTGATATGTGTGAGGTGGTACCACAGAGTTGTTTTAATTTACATTTTTCTAATAACTAATGGTTTAGTATATTTTTCATATGATTATATATAGCTTTCATTTCAAAACTGCCTGTTTATATCCCATCACTATTTATCAATTGGGAAATATCTCTTATTTTTATAAATTTGACTAGGTTCCTTATATATTTCAGAAATAATATGTTCTCTCTTAGAACCAATTGCTATGAGAACAAGATTCAAGCATTGCCCATCCCATCCTATTTTTCCCATTTCTTCCGAGTGTACTTCTTTTATGTGAGAAAATTTTTTCTCATTCTATTTCTCCCTTCCCTCTTTTATCAGATCATACTTATTTCTCACTTCTTCATTTATTTTAAAAATCATCCCAATATGATCAGCTCATATTCATACCCTTTGTCTATGTAGACTTTTTTCTAATTGCCCTAATAATGATAAACTTCTTAGAAGTTACATGTGTCATCTTTCCACATGAAAAAGTAAATGATTTAACTTTATTAAGTCTTTTATGATTACTCTTTTATGTTTCTTTTGTCTTGTGTTTGAATATCAGATTTTCTTCTTAACTCTGGTCCTTTCATTAGGAATGCTTGAAAATTGTCTATTTCAATAAACATCAAAAATTTTCCCCTTGAAGGATTATGCTTAGTTTTACTGGGTGGGTTACTCTTGGTTGTAATTCTTGCTCCTTTGTCTTTTAGAATACCAAATTCTAAGCCCTCTACTCTTTTAATGCGGAAGTTACTAACTCTGATGTGATCTTGATTGTGATTCTACAACATATGAATTTTTTCTTTCTGGTTACTTGCAATATTTTTTCCTTGACTTAGGAATTCTGAATTTGGTTATAATATTCCTGGGAGTTTTCATCTGAGAATCTCTTTTAGGAAGTGATTGGTGAATTATTTTAATATCTATTTTACCCTTTGGATCTAAGTTATTGGGGCATTTTTCCTTCACAAATGTAATATCGAGGCTCTTTTCCTAGGCAACTCTTTCAGGCTATCAAGTTGAAGAGTGAGAGAGGAACTTCCTCACCAGCAGCTCCCTACAAGAATGAAATCCAAGATCAAAGACTTCCCTCTCCCCCTCCAAATGCAGAAAACTTTCTTTGAGGATTTAGTAAGAACTTTGAAGGCATTCCAAGCATTATCATTTTCTTCAAAAAGTGCACCATTGGGACTATTATAATTACAGTGTGATAATAAATAAATATTATCAATAATTAGGAAATAATAAGGTATAATCATAATTTCAGTTGGGACTATAAAGATTGGCTTTAAAAGATAATTGTATGAGTAGAATCAAAGAAATAGGGTAAATGTAAGCATAATATCAGCACATTTAATAAGGGCCTCCTCAGTGCTAGACAGTGCTAGACCATGGCAATATAAAGATTAGAAGTGACATCTCTAGTGGTTGAGGAGCCTTAAGGAAAGGGAAGAGATATGGCAAGTACCTAGATAAGTGTAATATAGGGTAGGGTGTGGTGAGCTCCCTTGAGATATCCAGACAAAATAATTTATTAAAATTTGAAAAATAAGAGATCATTTTTAACTGTTAGAAGGCATTATGGAGAAGGTAGGACCTTCCTTAAAGGAAAAAAAAATTGGATGGTAAAGGTTTCAGGCCTGATGATCAACATGCACACATGGAAGGAAGAGACAAAATGGAGTGCATAATTAAAAATAATATGAAATAAAGGCAGATTGGAATTTTGATCATGGAAGGCCCTAAATGTCAGGTTTAGAAATTTATATTTTATCCTACTTAGTGGCATTAAGGAGCGATTAAAGGTTTGGGACAAGCAGAGTGACATGGCTAGACATTTTCCTTCGGAAGATGATTTTTTCAGCTCTGTGGATTTCTGTTGGGAAAGGGAGAGACTGAAAATAGGAGGAGTACAAATTAGGATGCTATTACAAATGACTTAGATTAATGGTGTCAAATTCATATAGAAGCAGGCTCATTATTAAATCAGCAGAACCTAAATTAGCATTACTAATGTTATATTGAATGTTTGGGGCAGCTAGGTGATTCAATGGATAGAGTGATAGGCCCGGAGTCACTACCTGAGTTCAAATCTGGCCTCAGATACTGACTGTGTGACTCTGGACAAGTAATTTTTAATCCTGTTTCAGTTTCCTCACCTGTAAAATGAATTGGAGAAGGAAATGGCCAATCACTTCAACATTTTTTTTCAAGAAAACTCCAACTAGGGTCACAGAGTTGGACACAACTGAGTTAATTAAACAACAACAAAAGTAGGGCATTGCATTCTCTGAGTATAATAAAACCTGTTTCTGATTCATTCTGGTTTATTGCCATTAACTAGTCAAATTGATAAATAAATTCATCCTATTCTGGTAAGTGTTTAACAACTAGGCCCTCAGAAAAATATAATATACAATATATATTATGTAATATAATATATATAAATAATAAAATATAATCTAATAATATGCATTATTAATAATTACTGAAACTTTCTTAGGTCTAGACAATCAACAAAATAATAAATCAAACTCTGATTTGTAGTGATTTCTGATGTATAAATACACAGACAATTTAGCAACCAACTTTCTCAAGTTGATTAGAATTGACTCCAGCACATTCCTGTACTTCTCAACCATCCTCCTCTCCTACTTAAAAAAAAAACAAACAAAAAAACAAACAAAAAAAAAAACCTGTATGCATTTTCCCATTGGAATGCACACTCCTTGAAGGCAGGGGCTGCCTTTTTTTTTTTTTTTTGCTTATGTTTGTATCCCTGGAACTTAGAATATTATCTGAACTTCTTAAATTAATACTTGTTGACTTGCTGCTTGTCTTTGCAACCTTATATGAAGGAAGGACTAAGATGAATTTTTTGCTTGTGCAAGGACTGGGGGCAAGGGGAATCAAATATCAGAAATTTGGAGGCAAAAGGAATTCATAGGCCATCTACCCCCTTATTTTACAGATGAAAAAATTGAGACTCATGGAGGTAAAGGGATTTCACAAGATCACAAGTGAGAGAGAGAATTTAAAGTTAGATTTTTTGATTCTAGAATACATATATTTTCCATTGCCTTATACTGCTACACATAGGCAGTTTATTTGAGATGTATATCAGCCCTAAAACTTGAGCCAAGCCAGAACACAAGCTATTGAATGGACCTAAAACAAAACTTGAGTGAGATCTAAGCATTTCTTGCAGTGATTTACAGCATCTCTGGGAAGTCTCTGAATTCAGCATGATCTATGATGACCTTTGGGTTGGAGGATTTCTAGGCACTTAAAAGCTAGGTTCAAACAATATTAGCATATAATAAATAAGAAAGCTATTTCCCCAAAATATGTCTCCAATAGAATTCTCAGACTTGTCCTAAACTTTTCTGAAATAAGGTACAATCATGGAACAGTTTGCTATAGAAACAAAGGACAAAAATGCATTTTTTCCCTTAAAAATTCTTAATTCCCTTAAGAATTTAGCTTTTTGAAGCTGCTAATGTACTTCTCCAAGAGTTTACCTTGAAAATTCTTCCCTTTTGTACAATTCTTAAATGACACCATTTTATCATGGAGCCAGACTCATGCCCACATGATAAAGTTTCTGGTAATTCATATCCATGATAGTCCTCTGTTTCAGTTGGCATTGATTCAGGAGAGGTCAGCAACTTTACCTTTTCCAAAAAAAGCCAGGCCAGGACAAATCCAGAAATGAATCAACTCAAATAGCAATTAGCCTGGCACAGTTTGATTCAGGAAGTCTCAACTAGGAGGATTTTGACAGTGAAATGACCTTAAGATGTTCCATCAGTGCCAAGGCTGTGTTTCTGAAGAATCAGCTACAGTGTACTGAAGAGCTAGAAGATTGTCATTCAAAAGTCTAACCTTTTTGAACTTGTAATGAGAGCCCCAGCATAATTATTTTAAAGTATCAATTTTAAAGAGAATTTTTTGCGTGTGCAGAAGTTCTAAAAATTGAGGACAATCTTTATATCTCTTGGTCAGATTTAAATTAGTTACTTCCTTAAAACTAAATCAGTCTATCAGGGCACTTGAAGTGAAGCATATTTCAGGGCACTTAATATGTGGCAAGTGGCACTACAGGGTAGCCAAGAGGACACTAAACCTCCTTTTTTAAATAATTAAGAGAAATCCTGCTTTTTATTATCACGGTAACTTTCTCACTAACAATGCCCAGCAATCAAATATATTTTCCAGTGTCTGGCTGGTTTCTGAAGGGTAACAAGAATAACTGTTGATGCTAAGAATTAAAAACCAGAGGTAAAGTGACCTGAAAGAGCAAACTAATCAATCAGGAAGCATTTAGTGAGCTCTTACAATGTGGTAAGTACTATGTTAAGCTCTGAGCAATATACACAAAAGATGAAACAATTTCTATTCTCAAGGAGTTTATAATCTTTCCAGAAACATAAGAAGTACTTATAGGAATATAGACAATGTATATAAGGAGAATAAATGCAAATAAACACAAAAAAATAAAACATAGAGCATTTAGAGGGACAAGACAGAAGCAGAAAAGGCTTCATGTAAAGTTTTGTCTTGAAGGAGGACAGGGGTTCTCTGAGGCAGCAGTGAGGACCTACTGGGGGAACTAGTAGCCAAGGGCTTGGAAATGGGAGATGGAGAGCTATCCCTGAGGAACACGGAGAAGACCATTTTGGCTGAGTCATTGAGTACCTGGTGGGTAGGGAGAGGTAATATTCAGGAAGTTGAAAAAATAAGTTGGGCCTAGCTTGTGTTTTAAAAACTAAATAGACAAGTGTATTTTTGATCCTGGGCACAATAAGAAGCCACTAAATTTATTAAGTAAGGGAATTAAAGAATAGGATCTATTCTGAAGGAAAATCACCTTGGCTATTTTATGGAAGGATGGGTTGAAGTGGGAAGAAAATTGAGTCAGGGAGACCAATTAGGTGATTGTTGCAACAATTTGTTTTGAGAGGTGACAAAACCCTGAACTTGGGGAGTAGCTTTCTGAATAGTGGAATGAAGAGTCAGAATGGATTCTATAGCAAGAGATGTTGTAGATGTAGGAATAACAAAATTTGACAATTGATTCAATGTTCAAAGTGAGAAATAACAGGGAGTTGAGCATGACAAAATTGGGAGGCTGAAGGAACTTTTGAGAAACAGAAATTTTGAAGAAGGGAGACTTAGTGACTCAGAGATATCTGTCTTGACTTAGTATCCTACCCTCAACTTCTCATAAGCGAAATAAATCTTCATTGAGCAGCTGCTCAATGATGATGTCAAGGGTGGAGAGCTCAGAGAACATGCCATTATTAACCCTGAAAGGGAACTCAAAGGTCATCTAGCTTACCCTTATATTTTTATATATAAAAATAAAAGACTAAGTGCTTTGCCCAAAGCCACACAGATTGTAAACATCCAAGGTAGGATTTGAATTCAGGTCCTCTGACTTCAAAGACAGTGAGCTTTTTACTGTATCTTGCTGCATTTCTCTGACAAAATACTTTCAGAAAGAGTTTTAGTCAAATATTTGTGGGAGGAAAAGAAAGTTTGCTCAATGGATAGAGTGCTGGACTTAAGAGTCAGAAAGATCTGAGTTCAAATTGGCTTCCTACTACTTCACACCTCCCAGACTGACTAAGATGAAAGGAAAAAATACTGATAAATGTTGGAGGGGATGTGGGAAAACTGAGACACTTATGCATTGTTGGTGGAGTTGTGAAAAGACCTATCCATTCTGGAAAACAAAGAAGAAAAAGAATTCACATGTGCAAAAATGTTTGTAGCAGCCCCTTTTGTGCACTAAGGAACTGGAAATTGAATAGATGCCAATCTGTTGGGGAATGGCTGAATAAGTTAATGGAATATTATTGTTCTATAAGAAATGATAAACAGGTTGATTTCAGAAAAACCTGGAAATGCTTACATGAATTGATGCTGAGTAAAGTGAGAAGAACCAAGAGAATGTTGTACACAACAAGATTATATGTTGATTGGCTGTGATGGACTCGGCTTTTTTCAACAATGAGGTGATTCAAAGCATTTACAATAGATTTGTCTTGGAAAGAGCCATTTGCATCTAGAAAGAGAACTGTGAGTAGGATTTCAGAACTATTAGTCCTCCTCCCCCACCTAATTCCACAGTGTTGATTCTTGCTCTTGCACCTCTTTCTTATAGCATAATTATTGTTTTTACCTTTTCTGACATGGTTTTTATAATTACTTCATACTCAGCTGTACCCCAGACTTTCTTTTGGACTACTCAGTTAATAATAGCAATCTTAGACACATTATTTATATTTAGAAGTATAAAACATAAATAGTTTGTCCTTATTGAATCCCTTGAAATTTGTTTTGATGTTAACTCTTATATGTTAAATTTTCTATTGAGTTCAGGTTTGTTTGCAACAAAGTTCTGAAACACAACAATTCATTAAATCAATTTTTTCATTCACTATTATAGTTAATTTTGCTGGATATATTATTTTTGACCACAACCCTAGTTCTTTTGATTGTCAACACGTAATATTCCAGGGCCTGCAGTCTTTTAATATGGCCAGAGAGAAGTTTTCTGTGACTCTAATCATAATTTCAGCACTTTTGAAAATTTTTTTTATTGATGTTGTCTCTAAAATTTTCTCTTTGATTTGGGGATTTCAAAACTTAGCAATGATATTCCTATTTTTTTTCTTGTAGGATCGAATTCAGATGATGATTGATGAATTTTTTTTTCTATTTTTAGTTTCCCCTGTGGTTCTATTGGTTTTGGACAATTTTCATTGACTATTTCTTGTCCTATGGCACTCGTTTTTTGGTCCTAGTGTTCAGGTAGTCCAATTATTCTTGTCTTCTCTTATTGATGTGCTCTCCAGATCTACTGTTTTTATTATAAGATTTCTCACATTTTATTTTTTTAAATTCTTTAGATTTTTATTCTTATTATTTTTGGTATATTCCAATTTTCATAGAGTCCTTTTCTCTTAAGAATTTGCATTTCCTTTTCTGGTTAGTCAACTTTTTTCTATAATCTTTTAAAACATTATTCTTTGGGGTTGGAGTTTTTTTTTTAACTTTAGTATCCTCCTCTGAACCCAGTCTTCTCTCTTCCCATAGTAACTTTCTATGATTGGGTTCTTTCTCCTTTGCCTGCTCATTTTTTTTTTTTTAAATAAGAGCTTGTTATTTTGTAGTCCTTAGGTGGGGGGAGAATGATGCTTCTAGTTTCAGGTCTTCCTTTAGTTCTCTCCTCTAACCTGGAATCCAAACCAAGAACTCCATCCTCCTATGACTACAGCCAGCAGTTTCCCTACCCCATTGCTTCTGCAATGTGGGGTTTCTTTTCACCTAGAGAAGGATTTCTGCAGCACAGCTGGGCCTGAAATTGGTTATCTGCACAAAAATTCCTTCAATCCTCAGGGTCTCAAATCCTTGACTTCTCACACTTTCCAGGAGGCAAAAGTTCCTTGATGGTTGGGGCTGACACTGCCTCTGAACCTAATTATCCCCAGGGCTATCCACTTCATAGAAGAAAATCTTAGTTTTAGCGTTTGTCTTCCAGGTTTCTGTGGAAATCTCTGGAGGACCCCTGTTTTGCTCCAAGTCTTTTTTTTTTCCCCTACTGATCTATGTCTGCCCTGAGATGCAATTTTGTTTTGTTTGTGGGGGAAATCTGGAGAGCTTAGAATTTTCTGACCTACTTCATTATTTTCCAGAATAATCTGCTATAAATATTTTTGTACAAATAGATCTTTCTCCCCATTTTTTGGATATCTTGAAGTATACACCTAAAAATGGTATTGCTGAATTAAAGTATGTGTACAGGTTTATTTCCCTAAAATAGTTTTAAATTGTTCTCCAGAATGACTGGATCAATTCACACCAACAGTATTTTGTGTCTCAGCTTTCCCACATCTCTCCAACAGTTAACATTTTTCATTTTTGTTATATTACCTTTTCTGATGAATGCAAGGTAGTACTTTAAGAGTTGTTTTAATTTGCATTTCTTTGATCAATAGTGATTTAAAACATTTTAAAATATAATTGTAGATGAGTTTCCATTTCTTAAATAGTAGGTAGTAAAGAAAAATTTGGTCACAGTGTATTAGTGTGGAGATTGACTCCTCCTTGTTCTCCTCTAAATTCCCTTCCCTAAAATCCTGATTAGCCCTCTAAATGATCTAATCCTATCCTCATTTCTTTGGATTCTTTGATTTTGTTTTGTTGACAATGCTACTCAGCTATTCATCTGAAGTATTCACTTCAAACATTTGGCATATTACCTGTAATCATTCATATGGAGAAATTTTGTTGTCTGTATCTACCTTATACAATGGAGAAACAAAGTGTGGCTTATTGCTTTTGATTGTTGGGTAGTTTCATCTATACATATCTTTATTTTAAAAATTTTTTCCCATGAGATGCAAGTGAGATAAGCAGAATTCTGATGAAACAACAGAAGTTTGTCTGATTATTTCCCTCAAAAAAAATATACTCATGATCTAGTCCCTTAGTGGGACTAGTTGGTAAGCTCGGGAGTCCAGTGAAGGTCTTTCTAGTGGAGAGTCCCTTTCACACCTTTGTCCAGGATGGTAAACTGGCTAGAAAGACAAGTAATCTCACTGTGGGAAAATGCTGCCCTTTTTTAATCATCCTGACATAATGTTGAAACCCAAGAATCTATCAAAGCTCCTCCAAAGACAATGGAGGCAGTAGTGGGATGAAAGGGAAGAGGAAAGAAAGAAGGGATGGAGTTCAGTAAGGAAAAAAGATGGTAACCAGAGGTAAGTAGGTAGTACTATCTTCCTTAAAAATCTCCTTTCCTCCTTAAAATACTCCCTTTTAAATAAAGAGTTATTCAAAGGAGAGAAAGCAAGCTTCTCTAGTCTCTCCCTATTAGTTGAAAGTTTTCAGTGAATTGGGTAATATGCACTCAAGAATATTATTAGCTAGCATTTATATATCATCTTAAGGTTTGTAAAGTATTATACCCAAGTTATCTCATTTAACATCCCTAAGAAGCTTGTGAAGTAGGTACTATTATAATTCTCATTTTATAGATGAGGAAGCTGGGGTTGAGATGGGCTAAATGACTTATAAAGGTTCACAAAGCCAGTACATATTAGATTTGGGATTAAAACTAAGAGTTTTCTGTCTCTAAGACCAGAACTCTTATCCACAGCATCACCAAATTTGGATAATATCCCACTGGGTTCTTTTGTTCGCCTCTCTTATTTGGACCTTTTTGATGACATCAGTCAATAAATCAATTAAAATTTATTAAGCATCTACTATGTACCAGGTTTTGTGGTAAGCTCGGGGTATGCAAAAAGAGGCAAAATACAATCTCTGTCTTCAGGGATCTTACAATCTTATGAGGAAGACAATATGAAAACAAATATATACAAAGAAAGTTACAGGATAGAAAGAAAATAAGAGAGAAGACATATTTAATATTGTAATAATAAATAATTAAGAGGTGTTGGTGAAAGATTCTAGGAAAGACTGTGATTTTCATTTGGATTTAAAGGAAGCCAGAGAGATCAATAGTTAGAACAAAAGAGTAGAGCTTTCAAAAAAGAATAGAAGGAATAGGAGACAGAGAAAATGCCTGGAGCTGATAGATGGATGTTTTGTTTTTGGAATGGCCAGGAGACCAGTGTCACTAAATGTAATGGGGAGTAAATTTCAAGAATTTTGGAAAGATAGGAGGGAGCTAGGTTATGAAGGGATCAAGTGAGATTCAATGCTGTAAGGGGAATAGAAGTTGGGGTTTTTCTTCCTGAAGCTAAGATTTTGTCCTGTGAAAATGAACCTTATTATTTTGTCCCCAAATTCATTCTTTTGTGCTTTAGAGGAAGGGGATTTATCTGTAAGCTCTGACCTTGTGAGTTCCAGAAGGATAAAAGAGAGAGTCTCCATGAGTCTGGATCCATGATGGGCTTTGCAGTAAGCCCAGCATTGATGTCCCAAACAACAAAGAGTGACATTTGGGACCCAGCCCATTGGTAGCTAAGATGAGAAAGTATCTGGCAGACATGCTGTGGACTGGGCAGAATTAATGTACTGTTGAAACCCTTCTAAAATTTGTGGCCAATCTCATCAGAGACTGAGGTAGGATGGTATAGGTGAGAGTGTACCCCTAAAGAGCTATGGAGAAATCTTTGTCCTTTGATTATTGTTCCATATTTGAAGTAAATTTTCCTTTGTAGAAGCTAAAATCGTTTTTGTTTTTAAAAACAAGTCCTGCTGCTGTTCCTGAGGCCCTAGAGAACTACCAAATGTTGTTTGTGCTACTGGCACTTGGGTTTTTAATTTTTTTGGTCTCCAATCCCTATGGGAAGCCAGTAATCAACCCCTGGGAGATAAAAATAGTGACCATGTTTAATATGTCATCAGTTATGTTAATGTGATTCTTTGCCATCAATATAATATAATTGGAATTCTAGTAATATCAGTTTTTCTTTAGAATAATATATTTTTTCATGAACTTATGAAGATTAAGATGAGCTGAAGGGGTATTCTGGGCTATTTCTCTTTAGAAGGATAGCTATGATGTTCTTGTGCGGTTATCTGATATTAGCACCCTTGTTAACAGAAATGTTCTGATCTAAAGAAAAATCCTTGACATTAATACTAATGTGGTTAATTGACCTAGTTTAATTCTTATTTTTAAATTTGCATTTATTTTTGACAAGCATTTATTTTTGACAATAGCTTTTTATTTTCAGAACACCTGCAAAGATAATTTTCAATACTCACCCTTGCAAAATCTTGTGTTCCAAATTTTTCTCCCTCCTTCCCTTCCTTGTCCCTTCCATAGAAAATAATATATGTTAAACATGTGCAATTCTTATATATATGTATATATATGTATATATAACATATATATATTTCTACATTTATTATGCTGCATATGATATCAGATCAAAAAGGGAAAACATATAAAAAAACAAAAAAGGTAAACACTCAGTTCCCACAGTCTTCTCTCTGGGTGCAGGTGACTCTCTCTGTCCCAAGACCACTGGAACTGGCCTGAATCACCTCGATGTTGAAAAGAACCATGTCCATCAGAACTGATCGTATATAATCTTGCTTTTGCTGTGTACAATGTTGCCCTGGTTCTGCTCACTTCACTCAGCATCAGTTCATGTGACTCTCTCCAAGCTTCTCTGAAATCATCTTGAAATCATCATTTCTTATAGAACAGTAATATTCCATAACATTCATATACTTATTCAGCCATTTTCCAATTGATGGGCATCCACTCAGTTTCCAGTTTCTAGCCACTACTAAAAGGGCTGCCATAACCTTTTCGTACATATAGGTCCCTTTCCCTTCTTTATGATCTCTTTGGAATACAAACCCAGAAGAAACACTACTGGGTTAAAGAGTATGCACAATTTTCTATTTTAATTCTTAAGAAAAAGCAGCTTGACCCATCTACATTATAGGAACCTTCCTCAATATACTCTCTCTTAAATAACTGACATAATTCTATTCCATTTAACAAGCATTTATTAAGCACCTATTATGTGCCAGGTAATGAGTTTAGATACTAAAGCAAAAATGAAAATAGCTGCTGATTTTAGGGTCCTTATGTTCTATTTCTCATGATGGAGCAGGGAACAATGCAGACACAGGCAAATAAATGCAAAATAGATTAAAAGTAAAGTGAGATCTCCATTGGGTATAATACTAGACCTGGAATAAGGAAGATCTGAATTCAAACCTGGCTTCTGGTATTTACTAGCTGTATGATCCTGGATAATTCATATAATCTCTGTTTGCCTCAGTTTCCCCATCTTTAGAATGAAGATGATAATAGCACTTACCTCACATGGATTTTTGTGAGAATTAATTAAGATAATATTTGTAAAGCATTTAGTACAGTGTCAGCTTATATGTTTGTTTTCTCCCTAAATAAGTGGAGGAAGAGATGATAATAGGGAAGAAAGGAAGAATAGCAACAGTACCTAAATAGCAATATCTAAATTCTATTTTTTTTCCTGTAAAGGCTCAAACTCAAATTTGATATATAGAGGAAATATAATAGTTTTCTTTGTTTGGTAGCCTCAAAATTCTCATTGACCACAAGTAGTAAGGTTACTGTATAGTTGCCAAGACCATTATATTATAATATGCTGAATGAAGGAAATATAAAATCTCCTATTATATTTCACTATAGAGAGATGGCATGTCGCAAGGGTTATAGGGGCAGACTTGAAATTGAGATGATCTCTCCTACTCTTCCTCTTCCTAATTGTATGACTATGTATCATGCACTCAACTTCCCAGTATCTTTGATAACCCTTTTAAAACTAAATGTCAGATTTGTTGATGATCTGAGTTAGTGGACAAAGTTTCCATGTGGGGAATTCCTTACACTGATTAAAGCATAAAAGTATAATTAATAGTAAGATTTGGAATTTGAGAATTTGGGTTCAACTTCAGCTTTTTCCATGGCATCAGTAACCCTGGTTTTTTTTTTTTTTTTAATATCGTGCCAGAAAAGCCAAGTTGAAGGGCTTTGAGAATGACAGTGGGAATGAGTGGCAATCATGTGTTTAAGAATCACCCCAGCTGAGTTTGGAAAAGCTCATCATCAAAACACATCACCAAGTTATGAAATTTTTTGGCCCTCCAAACTCATGAAGTTGCCTACAAATCGAGCTGTGGTCTGTGTGGGTGAGGGGGAAGAAACCACACAGCTGGAATCAGGTATTTTGAAATATTGTTTAAGTAAAGGCAAGGGCATTGAGCAAATGGAAATGATTAAGGACTGGTGATTTCATTTTTCACAAGTGTCCTGAAATTCTGATTCAGTTAAATGGCACCATGGATAGAACACCCAGATCTGGACAAAGAAAGTTCAAATTTAATCTCAAACACCTACTAGCTGTGTGAACTTGAGCAAATCACTCAATATGTTTTCCTCAGTTTCCTCAATTGAAAAATAAGGATTATAACAGCACTATCTTGTTGATGATAAAGATCAAATAATATAGCATTTGTAAAATGCTTAGCATAGTGCTTGACACATAGTAGGAATTATAAAAATGCTATCTATTATTATTTTTAAAAAATTTAAATCATATTGAAATGTTTGTTGAATGAATTATTTTGGGGGACAAGGAAGGGAGGAAAAGATCCAAATCTATGTTTTTATTATTATAGGTTAGTCTCTGTGTGGAAATTTCCTTTTCTTACAACTATCTGCCGCTTACTTGCACCAGAACCCTAAGTAGCCAAATGACTACTCATTGTTCATACAGCTAAGGGCAAGTCAATGAAACAGGAAACAAGGGCTTCCTGACCTAGAAGATCAGACCCCCTCTGTCTTCTAGACTTCTTAAATGAATGAATTTACAAAGGGGAGGGGGGAAACCCCTGTGTGTTTTGTTCTCAGTACAGATTGTGCAGGACTCAGCTTTTCAACAAAAGATTCTCTTCAGGCCAAAAGAGAATCTTTTCATCCTTTGTGTAATGTAAGAGACCTTGGAGAAGGGCTGCAGTGAAAACTGGGAAGCTTTTCTCTCTTTGGTGAGACAGGATTGAGTCAATTCTGCAGCTTTTTCAGTTCTGCCTTTTCCGATCACATTGAGTAGAGGGTTAAAGTGATGAGTAAGCGATGGAGGTCACATCCTGGGCTGACCTTGGGAGGACATCAATACTTTTTAAGTGATATCATCTCCAATTTAAAACCAACCAAACCTTTAATTGCAATTCAGCCCCATATTGAGAAATAGCAATATAAAAAGTCCTTTATCTCTTTTGAGGCTATCTATGCTTTGCTGATTGCTGATCTAGGGACATTTCATATTTGGAGGGTGTGGGATTCTCCTACAGGAGAAGTTTCTTCAAAAATGATCTCCAGGGATAGAGTGGCTCTGTGAAGCGAATCTGAAGAGTACTTAACAGTGCTCTAGGTGCTAGGGGTGGGAAGGCGGTGAGCAGTCAGAGTAACAGATGAGTCCCTGATCTGTTAGTATATCAACAAGCCATGGGATTTTAGAAATAGATAGGAAATTAGATTATTATTTCCCCTATCTAAAGAAGAAATTTGATAAAAAGAACTTAAGATCTTGAGTCAAAAGACCCAGGCTTTTTCTTGCTTTTTACTATTTACTTGTCACTTAACAAATCACTTTACTAATATTTGCCTCAGTTTCTTAATCTGTAGAAAAGGAATAAGAATACCTGTATCACCTATATCACTTACCTCACTAGATTAGGCTCAAATGATATAACGAATTTGGTAAAGTATTATTCCCAGTGTAAATGTGTTAATTAAAAATTTACTTATATTCAGCAATACAATGATCCTAGACAGCTCTGAAAGACTTATGATGAAAAATGATAAATGATATCCACAACAAAAGAATTGATGGAGTCTGAATGCAGATTGAAGCAGTTTTAAAAACTTTATTTTTCTTGAGGGTTTTTAAATTAGTCTATATTTTCTTTTACAATATGACTATTTTGGAAATGTTATGCATGACTACATATGTAACCTGTATTGAATTGCTTGCCTTCTCAATAGGGGATAAAGGTAAGAAGGGAGGAAAGAAAAGGAGAATTTGGAATTGAAAGTGTTAAAAATGAATATTAAAATTGTTTTTACATGTAACTGGCTAAAATATAATGCTAAATAAATAGAAAAAAATAATATGCATAACCTCCCCTTTTTTGGACTGGCTCAATGATTTCTTTGGCGTAGGGGGTACTTAAGTAAGAAAACTCCATTTATCCAAGGAGACAACTGGTAAGTTAAGTAGTAGAGAGCTGTTTGGGAGTTAAGTTACTTGCTAATACTTATTCTACTCTTATATGTTTTATATGGAAGTGGGTCTTCCAAACTCCAAGAATGGCTTAGCTGTCTTCTATGACTGATCTGATCTCTCATCAGTTTATCTTTTTTTCTTGGTAATATTTCATTTTGGGATTTCATTGCTAAAGGGAACTCCAAGTGAGAAAACTGCTCTCATCAATTGAGACTGATTCTTATTGAGGAAATTGATCATATTTGAGGGTGGCAGGGAAGAAATAGAGAAGCAGAAGACAGATAGAAGTGGAAAATATTTTACAGGAGAAGTATATCTCCACAACTTCTTTTGGCAAGGTTTGGCAAGTGATGATATGTGAGGGATAAGATGGAGTATAACAGGAAGATTTCCAACCTGGATAACTAGAAAGGTAGTAGTGTCCCCAGTGGTAAGTAGGAAGTTTGGAAAATAAATTTTGCATGGACATGTTAAGTCTGAAATGATTATAATGAATCCAGTTCAAAATGTTCATGATGTGATACTTGAGAGAAACAAGGATTGGCTATATAGAACTAAGAATCATCTGCAGAGTGAGTTAAAGACATTGAAGTTGATGACATCAATAAATGAGAGAGAAAAGTGAAGAAGAACCAGGACAGCATCTGGGGCTATCTGCAGATTTAAGTAGCTGCAACATGGCAAAAGGGGATTGAGAAGGAGCTGACTAATAAGTGGAGAACATGAAGAGAAAAGTGACATAAAAACCCATAGATAAAAGAGGAAAAGAAAATGGTTTCTGTTTTCACAACTTTTCTCTTATGCACTTCTTCCTTTCTTCCACATAGTCATTGCCCTCAGTCAAGCTGTCTTTCTGGACCAGGAGCAGTAGCCTCTTACTTGGTCTTCCTATGTCAAGCCTTTTACCACCAAAATGATTTTCCTCAGCTGCAGGTTTGATCATGTCACTTCCCATTCAATGAACACCTCTCCCTTTCAATAACCTTCAGTAACTACTTATTACCTTGAGATATACCCTTTGGTTTGGTCTTTAGAGCTCTTTGAAACTGGCTCTACCTTTCCTGTCTTCTTACGTAGTATTGCCTTTCTCCATCTATTGAAATCTTTGGCTTTCTTCAAGGTTCAGCTCCAGAATCATTCTTCTCTATAAAACCTTTTTTGATTCCCCACCTAATATGGTATTCCCTCTTCAAACTAACTTGAATTTATTTTATTTACATTCTGGATATATTCACATATGTTCATGTTACTTCTCCCAGTTTCTTGAGGGCAAATATTATTTTTATTATATATATTTCTTATTTTTGTATCCTCAGTCCTTTGCACAGTGCTTGGCATATACCCAGTGCTTAATAAATGCTTTTTTATTGATTACCAAAAAAGGTATTGATGAGGAGATTTGAATTTCATCTATCACCACCACGCACAATCCAACAACCAGCAACCATTACTATGTATCATCAAGTGCTGCATATTCATACTTAAAGTTATTGGTACTTTTCATATTTTAAATTCATATCTTTTGCTGTTCTGTTAGACTAAGCACAATACATTAATCCAATAAACTATTAAACTATTATTGCTATAATACTGTAATATCTATTAATTGCCCTTAATATTCATGTATTAATAATTGGATTGTTTATTGCTATACATGTGAATTTTTCCATGCTTTTATATTTGTTTCTTAATTTGCTGTTATACTCATTTGATTATGTTTTGTGTAATTGCATGGTATAAAAGGATCTTTTTTTTTTTTTTTTGCATATGTGCTACTGCTTGCAGTTAAGTTGTAGTTTATAGAGAGACCTATTGATATTGTTTCAGCTAGCTAGCATTGCTTTGGTAGTTAGCCATTCTTACTGTTTTTGATTGATGGCTATGAACTGTGGTTATACACATTCTTTTGAAGTATATCATGTACATAGTTGGGTATGTTGTTACTCTAGTATCTTCACAAGTAGTCCACTGTATAGTGCCAAATTTACTGCATGGATTTTTTTTTGGGCAAGTGTTAATGCACATTTATTTTATTTCAGCTTCACAGTATAGAGGGTTAGTTATTTGGAATGCCAGGAAAACCATCTCTGTTTGTGCTTATTCTATATAGATCTGGGGTTTATACCGCCCACAGTCTGGGTTTCCCCCAGCTGATATTTTCAAGGAACTTCAAAGAATTTTAACCCACTTTTTGACATTATGTGATTATATGACCAGGGGCAAATTACTTAATTTTTCTGAGTCTTAGTCCCCTCAAGTAAAAAATATAGTTGTTTTACTCTTTGTGAGCCCATTTTAGGGTTTTTTTTTTGGCAGAGATACTGGAGTTATTTCCTTCTCCAGCTCTTTTTATAGATGAGAAATTAAGGCAAACAGGTTTAAATGATTTGCTTAGAGTCACACAACTAGTACTTGTCTGAGGCCAGATTTGAATTCATAAAGATGAATCTTCATGATTCCAAGTCCAGTAGTCTATCCACTGTGCCACCCAGCTGCCCCAAAATAAAAGGGATAGGTTAAATGATCTCTGATTCCTTTTAATACTACATCTATGAGCCTATGTATTTGTGAAAACTGGAATGAAATGAGTTGAACTCAAGTCAAGTTGAATTAGCTAGGTAAGTCTTACAAAATATTAGCAGGTAGCTAAATTTGGATAACTAAAGGAAATTAAAATTTCCAGGTAGAAAGAATACTTGAATAAGAATATAATATGGAAGTTTGACTAGATTGACTTTAAGGCCCCTTCCAGGCCTACCATTTCCAGGATATTCTGATCTATCGAATGTCATATTATGTTTGGTAACAGTCCTGAGACTCAAATCCAACTCTTGTGACTTAAATGTTCTTTCTATTCTATGTTCCTGATTCCTTGTTGCTTCTGCAGCCAATTGAACCACCCGCAAATGCTTCAAGAGGCAGCGTGAAAATGGATAGAGCACTAGTACTTTTATGTAGTTAAGTGGCACAGTGAATAGAATAATGGGTTTCACTCAGATTTCCTCACTAATGATAAATTCACTATCTTCTATAGAGGAAGTAAAGATACAATGAGATATTTGTATAGTGAAACTGTCTCTATTTGATCCAAAAGGAGGGGTAGTGGGGCTAGAATTAGTTCTATCTGTTCCTTTAAATATTATTAGTACAGGAGCTTTAGTTTTTAGGTTAATCTAAACTCTTAATAATTATTTCTTAATGGGGAAAGTCTCAAACTTTATATCCAAATTGCTCTCTAGAATGGTTGGATCAGTTCATGACTCCACCACTAGTGCTTCAGTATCCCAATTTTCCCATATCTTCACTAACCTTTCTTGTTTTTCTTTTCTATCATATTAGTCAAATTAATAGGTGGGAGATGGTACCTTAAATTTGTTTCAATTTGCATTACTTTAATTAATAGTGATCAAGAGCATTATTTCTTTTTTGTTTTAATATAGCTTTTTATTTACAAACTATATGCATGGGTAATTTTTTTCAACATTGACAACTGCCAAATCTTTTGTTCCATTTTTTCCCCTCCTTCCTCTCACCCCCTCCTCCAGATGGCAGGTAGACCAATACATGTTAAATATGTTAAAGTATATGTTAAATACAATATATGTATGCATATCCATGCAGTTGTTTTGCTGCACAAAAAGAATTGGACTTTGAAATAATGTGCAATTAATCTGTAAAGGAAATAAAAAATGCAGACAGGCAAAATAGAGGGATTGGAAATACTATATAATGGTTCACACTCATTTCCAAGAATTTTTTCGCTGGGTATAGCTGGTTCTATTCATTATTGAACAAATGGAACTGATTTGGTTCATCTTATTGTTGAAGAGATCCACATCCATCAGAATTGATCATCATATAGTATTGTTGTTGAAGTATATAATGACCTCCTGGTCCTGATCATTTCACTCATCATCAGTTCATGTAAGTCTCTCCAGGCCTTTCTGAAATCATCCTGCTGGTCATTTCTTACAGAACAATAATATTCCATAACATTCATATACCACAATTTATTCAGCCATTCTCCAATTGATGGGCATCCACTCAGTTTCCAGTTTTGGGCCACTACAAACAGGGCTGCCACAAACATTCTTGCACATACAGGTCCCTTTCCCTTCTTTAAGATCTCTTTGGGATATAAACCCAGAAGTAACACTGTTAGATCAAAGGGTATGCACAGTTTGATAATTTTTTGAGCATTGTTCCAAATTGAAGAGCATTATTTCTTATGACTGTAAATAGCTTTAATTTGTTTACCTGAAAACTGCCTGTTCATATCCTTTGACTAGTTACCAATTGAAAAATGGCCTGTAGTCTAGAAATTTGGCTCTGTTCTCTATATACTTGAGAAATGAAGGCTTTATCAGAAACACTTGCTATAAAATTGTTTCCTAGTTTTCCTTCTAATCTTGGTTGCATTGGTTTTGTTTGTGTAAAACCTTTTTAAATTAATGTAATAAAAATTGTCCATTTTGTACTTCATGATAGTCGTCTATCTCGTTTTGTCATATATTCTTCCCTTCTTCTTAGATTTTATAAATAAACTATTCCTGCCTCTCCAAATTTGCTTGTGGTATCACCCTTTATGTATAAATCATGAACTCATTTTAATCTTGTGTTGGCATAGGATGTGAGATGTTGGTCTATGTCTAGTTTCTGCCATGCTATTTTTTCAGGTTTCCCAGCAGTTTTTGTCAATTATTAAGTTCTTATCCCAGAACCTGGAGTCTTTGGTTTATCAAACAGTAGATAACTATCAGTCATTTGCTACTACATATCATATATATTTATATATTTATCTTTTATTTAGCTGCTAATCTACCATTCTATTTCTTAGTGCCAAATAGTTTTGATGATTATGACTTAAAATTAGTTTTAAAGCGGGTATGGCATGGAGTTCTTTTTTTTTCAGTGAGTTTTTGTAACTTTTTTTTTCCATTTGGCAATTCTGCTTTTTACGGAGTTTTCTTCAGTGAATTTTTATATCTCTTTTACCATTTGGCCAATTTTGTTTTTTAAGGCATTATTTTCTTCAGTATGTTTTTGTGCTTCTTTTATCAAAACTGTCAACTATTTTCATAATTTCTTGCAATATTCTCATTTCTTTCTTCTAATTTTTCCTCTAGCTTTTTTACTTGATTTTTAAAATCCTGTTAGAGCTTTTCTAGGAATTCTTATTAGAATTGTGTTCAACTTACATTTTTTCTCTTTGAGGCTTTGATTGTAGTTATTTTGATATTATTGTATTCTTCTGAGTTTGTATCTTGATATTCCCTGCCTCCATAGTAGCTTTTTATAATCAGGTTATTTCTTATTTATTGCTCATTTTTTTCAGTCTATACCTTGGCTTTTAACTTTGTTATACTTGGACTTTGCTCCCAGGACAGGGGGGACATGTTCCAAGCTTTGGGTGTTTTGTGCTTCTGTTTTTAGAGATAGAAAAATGTTTCACTATGACTTTTTGTTGGCTCTCTTACTCCAGAATTTGATTTGAGGCATTAAAGTTGTTTGGAAGGGAATGTAAGATGAGTCAGTGAACTGTTGCCTATGCGCCACCATGTTGGCTCTGCTTTTCCTAACTTTTTGTTATCTGAAATTCTATAATATTACATTCCCTCTTAAAAATTTGGTAAATATATCACATCGTCCCTATGAGATAGGCTATTGAAATGGTTATTACACTCATAATTTTGAATTTGTATAAAGGTCAGTGAGTTTTATTACACTTCCTTTTGAAAAATTTTATTTCTTGTCCAGAATTACTTTATATGCTTCTCTAAAAATTCAATAATGGCTTAGGATCTTTAGTCAAACTTGACTAGATGTACCCAATGTTCTGCATTATCAATGGCAAGAGGTCATTTGGCTTCCTCTTGAAAACCTCCAGTGAAAGGAAGTTCACTAACTCTTATAGTCACCTCCTATGTGTGTGGAAGTTATAAATGTAAGGAATTTCCCCTCCTATCTAAATTGTATTTTTACTTTGTTGATTTATTTCTATAAAGTTTTGGGGCTACAGAAATGTTTTATTTGATGAAATTTGTGAGACACTGGGAATTATTTAGTCTTTTATACTTTCAAAATGGGTAGATGCTCTGTGATAGAATTGAGTAGGATAAGAAATGAGCACTGGAATCTGATATTTCCTCTTTCCATTTGTTTTCTTAGACACTTGGACTTCTTAGACACAGGAAATTGCTGTGATTAGTGACTGCCACTGAAGGTGGGTTTGCTGATCACAAGGAATCTTTAAGTCAGTCTGAGGTTGTCCAATATAAGATACTCAAGTAACTCCTGCCTCCAGCAGACTCTTGAAAACCAACTTTCAGAAGGCAACTTAGATCCTGGTACAGAGATGAATGAAACAGAGAATGCTCTAAGAATTTGATCTTGTCAGCTATTGAGAATCATGACGATAGGTGAATAGGGAAAAACTATTTTCTCTTACATGGGTTACCTCATTTCCTGTGTTATATTTCTTGACCTTGAGAAGATCCAGAACACACATCTTTTAATTCTGTTTAAAATATATAGGAGAAGTTGGCTTGGAAATTTCACAGATAATGCTGGAGAGCATTATAATTTGGGGAGATGGCTGTATGAATACCTCTTTGTAGGAATTCTTACTTCTTTTTGTTCCCATTTTTTTACTGGGTTACAAGAACTATAGCCTCTGTGTATATATATAAAATGCCTTTGTTTTATGATTATAGGATGTATTGATCAGAGAGGAAAGTCCAAAAGTGTGAGAGAGAGATTAGAGAATTGTATGCAGTTGTTTTCATATTTTCAATAATATTTCATTTTATTTCTTAGTCCTCTGACTTGCTATCTTGTGTTCTTTCCTCTATACTATATCACACTATTCACTACTTAGGATAGGCTCTACGATATTTTTTCAAAAATATGGCGCCAGAACTGAACATGACATACTAGATGTGATCTGACCAAGGCAAAATAAAATGAAACAATGCTTCTCATTCTGGATGCCATGTCTCTCAGTACAACTTAAGTTTTTCTTGGCCATTGTCACATTGTTGACTCATATTGGGCTTATAAGTCCAGCAAAACTCTCAAGAATTTTTCCTCCCCAGTCCTATGCTTGTATTTTTGGATCCAAGTGTAGTATTTTACAACTGTAGAAAAAATGTATTGTTTTAGGTATGGCCCAGCATTGTACTTTGTTCAGATCTTGAGTTCTGTTATGTTGGGATTAGTCAACCCTAACAACAGTAGTTTTTTGGGCTTCCAAGTCACATGATTCACTCATTTTGATTTTGTAATGTTTTAGAAAATCGACTGTAAAAATAATGATCAGGAGAACATCAAACAAAGTTGTCTTTGTTACATCTTTCATGGGATCTTATATAATACAGACATATGCTTGAAAAATAGCATTTTAGAGAAAATTTCTAAAGTGGCATGTGGTTCAATTGATTGAAAAGATTTTTTTGAGCCAACAAAAATAAAAATAGTGGAGTTGTGTTCTTTACACCTTTAAGTCAAATTTTCAACTCTAGAGATGTAATTTACCATTAAATATGGTTTATATGGGATGAAAGAATACAGTTTATATAGGATTAAATGAGATAATAATTAAAAAGTTCTGACTTAACACAGTACATGGCTGTAGTAAACACAAGCAAATGTTAGCTATTTTTCATTTTTGTTTGTGAATGCCTACCTATTTCTATCTCATACTTTCCTCAGGTCTGATACCAGTATGTGTGCATAGATTATTCCCATAAAGATTTTGTAGAAAGGGTAGTTGTATGGCACAGTAGATAGAGTACTAGGTGTGAAGTCAGGAAGACTAATCTTCTGAGATCAAATTTGACTCCAGACACTTACTAGCTTTGTGACCCAGACCAAATCACTTAATTCTCTCAGTTTCTTCTGTAAAATGAGCTATAGAAGTACATGGTAAAGTCTTTCAGTAACTTTGCCAAGAAATACCCAAATGAGGTCATGAAGATTCAGACATGTTTGAAACAACTGAAAAACAATAACTAGAGATGGGAAAGTAAACATATGATGCCTAACAGAATAGATGTTTAAATATTTGTTGATTGATAGTCAGTATTAATAAATTATTTATTACCATAGTCATTTTTTAGTGATAATAAAATGTTCTTTTCATTCAAGTGAGGACTAAAACAGGGAAATGTATACTCTTCACAAAGGATATCTACAACAAAGCACAAAAGGAATTACAATTGAACATAGTTGGTAAGGTCATTCAGATATTCTCATTTGGTGATGACATTGTAATGATTTTATCAAGCCTTGAAACATTGCAGAAACTCTTGAATAAGATTCATGACTCAAAAGATTTTGGTCTAATTTTCCATAGAGGAAAAATAAAGTGGGTGAAGACTGCCTCTTTTCTAAACAATGATATATAGTTTTGTGGGGATTGCCTAGGGATCTAGGCATTAATGGCCAGTAAGCTACACCCAGAGTTGAAAAGAAGGTGAATGGACTGAATTTTCTTTGGAAAGTTGTGTAATTCTTTAAAATAATTTTTATTTGTTTAATTTGTGGAATAAGACAAACATTTCCACAATAAAATATTATGAAAAGATGAAACTGCATATTCATTATGTACAGCTTGCTATTCCTTTTTTATTTTGAGGCAATTGGAGTAACTGACTTGTCCAGAGTCACATAGGTAGTAAATTTGAATTCCTTACTCTATGGCCATTATATATCTTATAGGGCACTATATCCACTATACCATTTAGCTGCCCCTGATTTGCTATATAATAAAGTTATCATTTAAATTTCTTTTTTTTCCTTTTCCCTCCATTTGCCCCAAGGATGTAAAATCATTCTATACATATTTCTATTATCAGTTCTTTCTCTAAATGCACAGTACCTTCATTCATATATTCTCCTTTTAAAGGACTTCAACTTTCTCTCTGAAACAAATGTCCAACTTTTTTTTACTAATAATTTTACAGTCATGTTTTACGGCTCTGAGTCATGGAATAGCACAATCTCCAAGGAACTGAAGTTGAAACATACCCAGAGGCCAGTGTAGAACTGCATAGAGTCATGTACAGGCTACAAAGAACAGTGATAGAAGAAATATCATAAATTATGTTGTCAGGTAAATATAGGACTAGAAAAATCATATCCTGGTCTTGTAGTAAGAACAAAGTTTAAGTAGTGGATAATCATCATACTCCTCTCACACCCCTGAATGCCAAGAGATCTAGAAGAGATCCACAGTGCACTGGGTGAACTGTCGTAGCAGGTTTGTGAGACTGGACAAGAATTATAGAGGGTAGAATTGCATGGATAGATGGTGTTCTGCATTATTGGAGAGAATACTTTACAATTATGATATCACAGGTCTCTTGAAGGACCAAAGAACTACTAAGAAATAAAGAATTAATGCACATGGAAGCCAAGTGCGGACTTTTTCTGTATTATACACTTGAAAGACTCATATCTCTTCTACTTGAGTATGGTATACTTGAAAGAACACTGAATTTAGTGTCCAGTGACTTGAGTTCAAGTTTCTGCTCTGCTACTTACTGGTTGTGTGGCCAAGGGGGAAAATTAATTCACTTCTCTGGATCTCAATTTCTTCCCCTGCAAAATGAGTGTATTGATCTGAGTGAAGTCTGAAGTCCCTTCTTTCTCCAAATCACGTGAGAGCTCCTTATTTTTTGCTCCTTAAGTGTCTTTTGGGCCACCTTGAGGGGAACACAGAATTTGTACTAAAACAGTAAATTGAAAATCCTATATAACCCAAGGTTACTGCCAGCCTCAACTTTTTCTGAGGTCTAATAATTTTTGACATAATTCTCATAGGATTTTGTCACTTTTTTTTATTCTTGCAGTTACTTATCCTTGGATTTATTTTTTCTGTATAAAGAAAATTCTTGCTGCTCTTCTGTCACTATGACCTTATTTTGTCAGGTTATCTTGGAATTTTGCTATGAATAAATTCTGTAGGGGTGAATGAAGTTACTAATATGTGCCTATGTTCTCAATCAATTTGTAAAAGAATGGGAAAAATTAATGAGAAATAATTTCAATTTTTCATAGTGCTTTCATTTTATATCTGACCATTTTATTCTCCTGCTTGACTTTGGTAGCTTTCTATTTCCTCTGAAATGAAAAAGCCACAGCTTCATTCCAACCATTTATTAAGCACCTACTATGGGCCAAGTATTATATTTAGTGCTTTACTAATATTACCTCATTTGATCCTCATAACAAGTTTGGGAGGCAGAAACTATTATTTTACAAATAAGGAAACTGAAGCAGATAGTGATTAAGTGACTTGCACAGTGTCACCTAGCCGGTAAGTGACTGAGGATGGATTTGAATTCAGGTTTTCTTAGCTCCAGATTTAGTGTTCTATAGGGCAGTACCTTGTTGCCTAGCTATTTTCACTTTTATTATTATTAGCATGGTGCTTTGTCCATACTAGGCACTTAATAATGTTTATTGGATGGAATCCCACTCTTCACTCATTTTCTCAGTAGCTACATTATTTCTATTTTGTAGATATGAAAACAGACATGAAAGGGTTAAATTGACATCCCCCTTGAATTATCCACAACAGTGATAAAATATAGATGAGCTTGGTGAATTTTTTTTTCATGCAGCTGACATTTTTATTTTAAACATAAAACGATCTCTAAAGTTGAATAGCTCATAATGGCAATTTTGAATTGATGGGAAAAGGTGTGCTGCAAAGTGAGGTGCGGCTTGCTGCTTAGGAGTGATTACGTGATTCTCCGTCAGGATGTCTGGTTCCCTGTCTACTTGAGGAGGATGTCTGAGTGGCTTTGTGTGTTAGAGCAGTTTCCTGCCTGAGAGATCAGTATTGATTTGGCTCAAACCACTAAAGGATTTTCAGCTCTCCTCCTGGCCTTCTTATTTGTGAGTTGAAAAAACAAGGTCACTTACTCCTTATATATTAATAACAATAAAATTTTCAGGATGATTTTCTGTTTATGTTTACACTCAGACATATAGAAATATAATTTTAAAATGCTATATATTATGCTTAATTTGCTAAAAATGTGATACTATAACAAGCTTCCCATATCTAGAAATGAATGTGTTACTGAAGAAAAGATGAGGGCTAGAGCAAAATGACAGAGGGTGTTTAAGAGAGTAGCATTGCTTTCTTATGCTTTCCATTTCTTCTAGCTTTGAGCATCTGGGGAGCAGTCTCCATGGTTTTATGTCCATAAAAGAGACTAGGGGCATAGAAGATCCAGATTTACTTATTCCACTATTATTTCTATAGTTTATTATTAGCTATTATTATTTATTAGGCATTTATTATTTGGTTTACTATCTACTTAGTCTATTAGCTATCAGGCATTGTGATAGATGTTAGGAATACTGAGGCAAAAACAAAACAATCTCTTCTCTCCTGGATCTTAAATTCTAAGGTCTCTCAGGGACCATTTAGTTTAGTGTTCTCATTTTGTAGGTGAGAAAAGAGGTCTATTTAGATTAAGTGCTTTGTCCAAGGTCACAGGTAGTAAGCATCAGGGATGAGGTCTAGACACTGATCTTCTGACTCCTTATTTCTACTGTACCACATTGTCTTCTCTTTAGCAAATGAGAAAGCTGAATTCCAAATACATACATACATATATACACACATATTAAATATATAAAATATAAACATTTATGTAAACAAATTTATTTGATTTTTAATTTATGGAATAGAATAAGCATTTCCATAAACAGAGTAGAATAAAAAAAGATTATTACACATGAATGGGCAAAACTATTATATACAACTTGCTATTCTTTTTAAATATATGCTAACGTTTCATGTAATTTTCTTTTGTTTCATTTTTTCCTCCTCTCTTCCTCCTACCTTAGAAATGGCTATCATTAGACCCACATATGTAGATATATGCATGAATTATCCTATACATACTTCTATTCATCAGTACTTTGTATATTGAATATAATAAATATATCTTTTTTTTGGAGGGAAGAGAACTATCAACTTGGGAAATTGGGAAATGCTTCATGTAATAAAAGATGCTCTAACTGAGCTTTAAAGGAAGCTATGGTTTTTAAGAGGCAAAAATGAAAAGAGAATGCAGCCTGTGCAAAGCTACGGTATTGGGAGATGCAATATCATGTTGGCAGGTAGGTTAGGTTGGCTGGAATGTGGAGCTCAGATTTGAAAATTGCAAACATGAGAATTTGTTTACAAACTATGTAGGTGAGATGGTTTCACTTTACTGAGATCTGCAAAGAAGGCAGTGGTCCATGAAGGGGGTGGGGCTGCATGTTGGAATGTGTGACTTCTTTGTGTGCCCTTGGGAAGGGACACGCAAGAGCACTTAGGGGAGGGATGAAAATATTCAGCTTCCTCATAATGTCAGGATTTTAAAAATTACTCTTTTAAAAAAAGGACACGGGGCAGCTAGGTGGCACAGTATATTAAGTGCCAGATTTGGAGGGAGGAAGACCTGAGTTCAAATCTAGCCTCAGATACTTATTAGCTGTGTTACTCTGGGCAAGTCACTTAACTTTGTTAAATGTAAAATGAGCAGGAGAATGAAATGTCAAACTATTCCATTATCTTTGCCAAGAAAACCCCCAAAATGGGGTCACAGAGAACCAGACACAATTAATGACTGAACTACAGCAATAACAAAAAGATAGTGGATACTACTCTCTTTCAGGTAGAGTTGTTACAAGGATCAAATGAAATAGTACATGTAAAGTGCTTGAAGAGCCTTACAAACGTTACTTCCTACTACTGATATATTCTATGATATAAATTACTTGGAAGATAATTTCTTTTATTATTTTGTTTTAGTGTTCTTTCATTTACACTATTATACCTCATCCCTATCACCACACTTTCTCCCTAGTCTTCAATCTTTATCTATTGGCTTTCTCCTAGTTGCCTACAAACATGTCCATGTCTTCCTTATCTTTAAAAAACAAAACAAAATAAAATATTAATCCTACCCTCTTCGCTACCAATTATTCTGTACCTCTCCTTTTCAGTTAAACTCCTCAAAAAAGCTTTTTACACATATTGCCTCCACTTTATCTCCTCTCATTGTCTTCTAGAACTTCTGTAATCTAGATTTTGACCTCATCCTTCAACAGAAACTTCTCTTTCCAAAGTTAGAAATTACCTTTCGATGGCCAAATATGCCTTTTCTCCGTCCTGATCCACATTTGGGTTGAACACCTTCTTCTCTATCTTTGTGTGACAGCTTGTTCTATTGGTTCTCCTCTGACTCTCTGACCATTCCATCTCTCTTTCACTAGATCCTCATCCATACCATGTCCACTAACTGTGGCTGTTCCTCACAATTCTCTTTTGGGTCCTTTTGTCTTCAAATACATTCTCACTTGATAATTTCATCATCTCCTTTGGGAAAAATTATTATTTCTATGCATATGATTCCCACACCTACCTATTCAACCTTAGTCTTTCTCTTGAATTCTAGTCCCTTTATCACCATAGACATTTTGAAATGGATGTCTCATATGCATCATGTTCACGTACACAGCTTGTCCATTATCTTCCCCCTTTTTCTAAGCTTTCCTATTACGGTAGAAGACCAACGTTTTCCTGCTATCCAGATTTTGGCGTATTGGTGATATGTGCTCCATTTCCTTTATTTATACCTTTGCAATGACTGTCCTTTATGCCTGAATTGTTCTCCTGTTTTACCTCCATTTCTAGAATCTGTCTTCCTTTAAGAATCAGCTCAAATGCCAACGTCTTCAGAAAACCTTCCCCAGTCCCTCCTAGCTGCTAGAATCTTACTTCCAAGGTTATCCTTCAGCTACTCTGTATCGTGTATGTATCTTTTAATCTACATTTAACTCCTTGAGGATAAGGAATCTATTTGCTTTCTTTGTATGTTTAAGTTTAGCACAGTGCTTGTGACACAGTAAGTGTTTAATAAATGCTTGTGGAAGGATTGCATATATTTTTTCCTGGTTCTGCAGTCTTCATTTCGTAGCAGTTCAGCTGGTCTTCCCAGGTTTCTTTGAATTCCTCACATGTACAAAAATATTGCATTTCATTTTTATACCATACTCCTCTTAGCTGTTACCCAGTTGATGGACATAATTCTTTTAACAGAGACTTTAGTATTTGTCATAACTATTGTTCATCAATAAGTAATCTGGTATAAACCTCCAGAATCTCTTCCTTTGTCTCCCCCAAAGTAATCTTTAAGCATTGTGTGCTTGGTATATCTTTCTTTTGGATCTTCCTTTTGGGATTTATAGAGTCCAAAACTGTCCAATCTGCAAGAAGAACCATTGAGACAGAGGTCTGAGCCAATAGCACTTTATTAAAGGGTTTGTTACTCCTTCTAATGTAGTGGACCTCACATCTTCCTCTTGATCTGAGTTCCCTCCTTTCTCCAGAACCTTATTTTTGTAGAATGTAATATCCAAACATTCAAAAGAGGCAAAGTAAATTATAAAATCTTATTGGTTGGTAGACTTTGATTTCAACTCTCCAGAGAGCCAGAAAGGATGTATCAACATGGGGAGTCATAGGATGGGTAAGGCTAGGGTCATCTTGGCTACCTAATTGGTCATAAGATGGTCTCCTATACATGTTGGACAAGAGGAGGTAGTCTGGACAAAAACAAATTAGGAAATTTCCATATTATGCCAAAATTTCCTTCCCACTCTAGGTTTGGGCATGGAATTTGAATAAAACAGGATGGAGGTATATTCTTTGTCCATATTACTGGAGTTGCACAAATGAGTTTCATTACTGGTAAACAATTGGTGAATGTTGGATTAAAGTTTGAAGCCTACTGCAAAGGCCTATTATAAGAATTTATTTTATCTAATTTTCCCTATATAATTTATGTAAAATATGTTTTAATACAAGCTTATTTTTTTGTACTTATTGTTAGATGACAGACTAAATATTTAATACTAGGTCAAAATTCACTAAAATTGCTAATAATCATTATCCCTTATGGAATTACATGGAACTGATTAACATAGCATAGAATAAAATAGGGGTCTAATTGATCTTCTATCATAGATTTGCCACTGAAGCTGTTCATAGAGTTTAAAAGATTGCGTCATCTGATTGAGGTCTTGAACTTTTGATATGGTTATTCCCATTCTGAGGTGAAGGGAAAGAGAAAGTACAAAAATAAAGCACTATTTTGTTTTATTATAACATTATTTATTATAATGATGAAATCCCCAGACTACCATTTAAAATTCTCCCTAGAATGGTTCCCATTCTTTTCCAGTTTTATTTTTGTACTCTCCATTTCAGTTATATCAGGCTGAAATCTAGTCTCCTTACAAGACATTCAATCTCCTGTCTTTATGCCTTTGTATAAGCTGTCTCCCATGTCTAAAACACACTGAGCTTCCTTCAGAGCACAGTACAAGGTGCCTCCTATTCTCTCCAAATGTTATTGTTCCCCTCCTCTCCTAAAATTACTTTGTATATGCTTTGTACATATTTCCCTCTTTGTGTGTGGTGTACTACTATCTCCCCCTTCCATCTACCAGTAGAATACACATTCCTTGAGGGAAGGGATCACTTTTGTTTTTGTCTTTGTTTCTCTAGAATCTAGTATAATCCCTGGCATTTATTATGAAGTGTATCCTAAATATTGGATGATTAAATTGGATTTAAAAAGTGATAGAGCTAGCAGCTTTTGCTGAAAGCAGATGTAAAGTTCTTGCTAATATAACTGTGACACTAAACACAGTTCTTGGTAAAAAGTAGGTACCTGATAAAATATTTTTTTAAATTATTGAAAAATGATGAAGATGGGGGTGGGCACAATTGGGGCAATCAGGAAAAAACCTAATGTAAAAGGTCATATATGAGATGGTTCAGGAAGGGTGTGAAAGAAGTTAGGACTGGCTCTTTAGATTTTATGTACATAAAAATATTGAAAGAGAGAAGTGAGGAATGCCGAGTGTGAATTGCTTTAGGCTTCCTATCCTCTGGATAATATAGATGTCATTTTCACTTTACTTTATTCTTCTGTTAGGAATATTAAATTCAGATTTAGTTTTGGTCTGTCTCTTTGCCCTGAGAAGAATAAACATAGCCCATCTTGAATCAAAGGGGAATTGTCATATGAAAAATGAGCAGAAAAATATGCAGAAATAAATCACAAAAATAGAGCAAAGCAGAGCTTATAAAGTGTCTCTTAATGCAGCTTGACTCTCTTGAGAGAGGGAATACTTATTCAGTACCTGTACTCTTAGAGTGAATATTTACATGTGTCAGAAGCAGGATATTGCCATTAAAGATGAATGATAATTAGAGTTAACATATTCCCTAAACTGAAAATATTATATATCAAGAAATGAGTTTTCATCCTCATCCAGAGAGACAACTATGAAGATTGAATGAGAATCACAGAATAATATTTTCACCTTTTTGTTGTTGTTTTGCTTGTTTTTTTCTTTCTCATTTTCCCTGTAAGATATGATTTTTCTTGTGCATCATGATAAATGTGGAAATATATTTAGAGAATGCACATGTTTAACCCATATTGGATTACTTGTTTTCTAAGGGGAAAGGAGAAGGGAAGGGAGGAGGAGAAAAACTTGAAACACAAAGTTTTGCAAGGATGAATGTTTAAAACTATCTTTGCATGTATTTTGAAAAATAATAAGCTATAATTCTTTAAAAAAGTAATGAGTTTGTTACAATCTTAAAAAAATAGCATCTTTGATTTTTAGTCCCAAATTGAAAAACTTCAAAATCTCCAAGTGTCCTAGCAAATTTTTCTGAAAATGAAGGTAGAGGATAGAATGCTAGATGTCAGAACTTCATCTTTGGGTGCTTAACTCAAAGAACAAATGGAAAAGTTTTTATAATGTTCTGAATTCAATGTATTTCAAAGACATACAAGAAAATTTCAGAAAGATCACTGTGCTAGGTATTGAGACCGAATGATGTAAAAGGTACAATGAATGAAAAAGTACCTATTTTCATACATCCTATTTGGAGAGACCACGAGTACATACACAATAAATGAGAATCTACCCAAACAATCACAAGATAGAAAACAAAAGCATTGGAAGTCGGGGAGAGGGTGGGGAAAGGCTGTGCAGAAAAAGGAGATAGAGGATGGGAAGAGAAGTGTTCTATGGTGAAATTGAAGTCAGTTTGTGAAGGGCTTTTAAAGGGAGAGAATGGAGAATAAGCATTTATTGAGCACTTATTCTATTCTAGAGACATTTTCTTATTTGATCCTCATAAGAGCTGTTATTATCCTCATTTTACAGTTGAGGAAAGTGAGACAGACTCGAGAGAGGTTAATTGACTCAGCTAGGGTCACATAGCTAGCAAGTATTTGAGACTAACTTTGAATCTTTGTTTTAGGAAGATCACTTTGGTCACTGGAATGAAGAGAAACTTGAGGTAGGGATAACAATTAGGAACCCATTGCAATTAACTGGGAGATGAGGGCTGGCCCAAGATGGAGGCTACTGGCAATTCAGAGCTTTGCCCTGCTGGTACGGGGAGGTTGATGCCGCTGGAAGGCTTTTGCTTCTGAAAGGCTGTGGCTAAGCTGGCTGAGGAAATTTCAACATCCTGGAGTTGAGGTCTGTACAGTAGTGAAAAAAGGGAAGGTGGATCAGGGATGGATTTTTATAAAAACTCATGTTATGTTGTTGGGCAAGTCCTTAAAAAAAAACTGACTCATTATGCCTTATTTTCCCCATTTATAAAATGAAGACAATAAGAGTACCTACCTCCCAGGATTGTGAGAGTAAAATGAAATAGCACATGTTAAATGCTTTGTAAACTTTAAAGTATTACATAAATATTAGCTCTTATTATTATAATATCTATTATCCTATAATTAATATTAGTTTAATATTGATAGTAGAAATACCTTGGTGGTAATTGTAGTCAGGAAGACCTGAGTTTAAATTTTGCCTCAAACATTTTCCTTACTGTGTGACTCTCAGAAAATCCTTTAATTGATGTCTGCCTTAGTTCCTTCATTTATAAAAAGGAGAAAATAACACCTGTTTCTTAAGGGTGTTGTGAGGATCAAACGAGATTTTATATGAACACACACATACATATGTATATATACATATATGCACACATACATATATCTATACACAGTACTTTGCAGACATCAAAATATTATATAAATGTTAATAACAATTATTTTGATAAAAATTATAACAAATCTTAAGTACTCTGGTTCTCAGTTTCTTTATCTGTAAGATAACAGACAAGATCTAATGATATCCTGAGTTTTTTCCAGCATCCTGTAATTCTGTAGGTGTTTCAAGCATGTGGTACAAGTAATTGCAAGTGGACCCAATTAATAATCATAACATATTAGACAATTTTTCTGGAACCCTCACCCCACTTCTTAATTCTAGAACAGTCCAATCGCCAGTTTTCTTTTTCTCCTTTCATAATTCAGTTTTTAAGGTACAGAAAACACAGGGCAGGTGATTTTGCTTTCCTCAAGGAAGTTGTAAATATTATTCCATCCTCTCCTCTGTAAACACTCTAACGAAATCCATACATATTGACTACAAAGAAGCTTCGACTACCTGGTTAAGGCAAACTGAGGAGAAGGCCCCCTAGGAAGCCTATTTTTTTCTCCACAGTATCTATTGTGTAGCTCTTTTGAAAAGCTGTCTTTACTTCTTTGAGATCCTGTATTCAAACACTAGTGGTAAGTCAGCCTTTCTCTTTTTGTGTCAAGGGACAGGTTGGCAAAGTGTCAGAGTCCATCATTGCTATTGGAAAGCTGAGGGTAGCTGAAGGAGCTGACTAAACTCTTTTCCAGAAATGTCTCTGCCTGCTGCTTTATTGATCCCTTCTGGCCCCCATCCTCTCTCTCCTTCAGCTTGATAAGACATCTGCCCCCCTCCCCCCTCCAATTTCCCACATTGCTCAAAGCAATATACTACAGTTGTGTTCAATTAGAGAGGTTGTTATGCTTTCTGCCCTCCCAACTACCTCCTCACCTTCTTTCTTCTTTGGGCTGGCTCTAAAATTGATCTCATGAGGAAGCATTAATGTATTGTTGGTGACCCTTCCTTAATGCCCGGTGTCTCATGATTAAATTAGCTCCTTTGATGGACGTTTGCGCTGAGAACATTGTGTTTTCTGAAACCAAGCTTTTATCATTAACTCATGCAGGGAGTGGATTGAAAGCTTGGAGTGAATCCCTGCAGGGCCCAAGTATTGATCGCAGTGAGAAGAGGAGGAGGCAGAGAAAGTAATGTAGATAGACCGATTAGGGAGTGTGAATTGAAAGTTTAGAATTCAGAGCTGTTGTGATGATTCCAATTGGCCCAGGAAAGGGAAAGTTCTCTAGGGAGGAGACAAATTTCTCAATGTGGATGATGACTATATTAAAAGGCTGGTCCTGATTGTATTTGTATTTTAAAAATAGATCATATAGGACTTTAAGGCTTATGGTGTGTGTGTGTGTGTGTGTGTGTGTGTGTGTGTGTGTGTGTGTGTGTGTGTGTGTATGTTGTGATGTATTTTATCTGTATTTTACAGATGAAGAAGCTAATCCTCAGAGAATTACAGTGTTGTTTTTGGATCATACAGCTAAAATTTTGGAGTTATAATTTCAGCCCACAACTGCTGACATCCAGCCATGGCACCATACTGTCTCAAGGAGAGATGATCAGGCAATGACCATCACGGGAAGAATTTTATAAATAGCTAAGAAAAAAAATTGTGCATGCCAATTTGAGGGATGGTTTATTCTTCTTTCCAAATAAAGCTTCCTTGAGTTGAATCACAGAATTTTAGAAGTAGGAAGATATAATACTGGTCAAGAATGCCATCTTTTCTTTTATGTTTATATAGTATCTCTACACAAGTTTCACTTTAACAAGACTTTTCCAGTCCCTTAAATCAAATCTCCTAAAGCTTACCTTGCAGTAATATTCCAAAGAAAAAAGATCTCTACCTTTTGAAAGGTCTGACTTTCCAGCCTGCAAAAATTTCAAGCTCCTTGGTTCTTCTCCTTCCTCTTTATTTCTTGCTTTTGTGTTATTTCCTTTTCAAAGCATGACCACAAGAGGGTAGGCATGGAAAGGAACAAAGAAAGAAGGCAAATCAATTCCTTCCCAGGAGCTCTGATAAAATGGTTGGGGGTAGTCAGTGGCTAAAAGAAATGTCAAAAAAAGTGGCTTGTGAGGTCAAAGAGAGAAAGGTCCCATATTTACCCAAATATTCATATTAACACAACATTTTATCGATATCTTTTGCTTTTATATCACATATATTTTTCAATATAACCCTTCCTTTTTTCAAAGTCATGTTTTATAATAATAATTTTGTAGCAGTAAAAATCTAGGAATAAAATGAAGGATGATAGAATAAACTTTGGTTTAAAGATTTAAGGGAATAATATTGTTTTGTAAGAAACAATGAATATGAGAAATTCAGGAAAAAGTAGAGGCTCATCTGAGAGAATTCAAAACAAAGAAAGGAAAAAAAATACTTTTTATATTCTCTCTCTCTCGATATATATTTTCACATACACACAATGACCACAATAACATAAATGAATACAACATGAAGAGGTCTTGGATTTCTAGTCAAATCCAGAGGATTGATGATGAATCACATTTTTCTCCATAAAGCCTGGAGGAGGAATCTGAATATCCATAAAATTCAGAGCTGAAGAATATTTTTCAGGATCTACCATTGCAGGCTCTCTCATATGTATCTCCTTCTCTCCTTGACACCACCTGGTACAATATCACATTGCCTTGTGCCTGGACTGTTGCAATAGTGGTGGGTCAGCCTGTCACAAGTGTCTCACAGCTTTAGTCTAGCCCCTAATCTGTGAAAACGATTTTTCCTAAAGCACATATATGACCACATCACCCTTTCTTCAATAAACTCCATTGGCTCTCTATTACCTCCAATATCAAATATAAAATTTTCTATCTTTTAAACCTTTCCATAACCCGATCCTTTCCTACTTTCCCATTCTTATTGAATGTTCCCCCAACTATTCCCCAGCAGAAGCTGTCACAGCCTTTGAGTGATGGATTTTGACTATGCTTTGGGATTTTAAAAGAGGGACATAATCTGGGATAAAGAACTAAGACAATGCTGAGACAATATTATTTCTCCCATATTACCTTTCCATTTTCCTTATTGCTTAGGTATTTCTTTATCATTTTCTTGTTTTTTAATGAGAGTGATAAGAATACTATTCTTACTCTACTCTACATATTCTGTGATTCAGTGACTCTGTTCTCCTTGTGGATTCTCACACAAGACATTCCATACCCTGAATCTCTATTTCACACACTATAATCTCATGATTGCAATTCTCTCCCTCCTCATAGCTATCTTTTGGCTTCCCTCACTTCGTACAGGCTAAAATCCAGCCTCCTGAAAGAAGCCTTTCCAATCCCCATGAACAATAGTGCTGTTACTCTGAGATTATTTCCCACTTAGCCTGTCTGTATCTTGTTTGTATACAGATGTGTTTGCATGCTGGCACTTTGCATGCTGGCACTTTCCTAGTGGATTGTGAGCTTCTTGAGGGTAAGGCCTGTTTTTTTGGCCTTTCTTTATCTCTCCATCACTTGACACAGTTCTTCTTGTTGTTCAGTCATGCCTGATGTTTGTGACCCATGAACCCTAGCACATCAATACTCTTCATGGTGTTTTGGCAAACATATAGAATAGTTTTCCATTTCCTTCTCCAGTGGGTTAAACCAGGGTGAGGTTAGGTGATTTGCCCAGAGGTACCAGCTATTAAGTGTCTGAGGTTGGATTTGAATTCAGATCTTCCTAATTGCAGGACCAGCGCTGTACCCATTGAGCCATCTGGCTGCCTCAGCCTATATTTAATAAATATTTTTTTCATTTTAATAAATGCTTTTTGACTTGTCAGAAACGGAGTGATTTGCCAAAGGCTAAAACTCCAAATCCAGCATTTTTTGGAACTACACTTTATTTGCTCCTCATTACTTGTAGATCCTTCTTACTCAACAACCATAGTGTTCAAGAAAGAGCACATTGGCTGGTGAATCAGGGAACCTGGGTTTGGATCCTTCTGATCTTTATATGCCTCTGACTTGGGTCATCACTTATCCTGCTTGGGTCTCAGTTTGCTCATCTATAAAAAGAGTGGGCTGAACTACATGATCTTGGGGCACTCATCTAGATCCAGATCTGATAGCATTTTGAGCTGGGTTCTGTTGTTGTTCAAAAGCGCAAGTGTTTTCCCTCAGACAAAAAAGACTGAGATGTGGAGACAATGTACAAGGTGTGTGTTATGACTTAGGGAGTAAATTCCCTCCAGAAGCAACATAGAAGCAGCAATATAGCCTGCAAGGTAATATAAATAGAGAGTGTCTGTATTCTATTTTTATTCTAACTCAAAGATTGTTGTTCAATTGGGTCAGATTCTTTGTGAATGCATTTGGAATTTTCTTAGCAAAAATAGTAGAGTGCTTTGCCATTTCCTTTGCCAGTTCATTTTACAGATGAGGAAACTGAGGCAAACAGGGCCAAGTGCTCAGGGTCACAAAACAAGTCAGTGTCTGAGGCTGCAATAGAACTCAGGAAGAGGAATCTTCCCCAGTCTAGCAGACTCAGCACTCTATGCACTATGGCACCATGTAGGAGTCTTTATTGCATTACCTCTCCAATAGCCTCAACTTGAGAGATTTCTTTGGCTGTCTGTCCAAACTATTTGTCTATGAGCATCCCCACTGTATTGTGGAGTTGCTGGCTAACTGGAAACTTTGCTTTACCTGTCACTAGATATATCTTCTGATCTCATCTCTTGATTTATTGACCTCCAATTGACCTAGTTGGGAAGAATTGCTCCCCAGAAAGAATCTAGGATCTCTAGTTTGAGAAATTCCCCATCAGAAACTGTCACAGTCTTTTTCATGAACTTTGTGCCTTAGGATTTTAAAAGACGGACATAGTCTGGATGGGAAAATAATAAGGCAATGCTGACATAGCATTATTTTCCCCATAGTACCTTCCCCTTTTCATTATTACTTGGGTATTTCCATATAGTTTTTTTGTCTTTTAATTTATTTATCTTTTCCTGGTCCTTTGCATACCTGTGAAGCTATTGCATACGTTGGAAAGGGAAAAATGGAAGAAGCCAGTAATCCTAAATCCCCCAAACAAAAAAAACCTCTTTCCTAGAAATCATACTTTGGTTCTGATCTGGGGATTCAAATTTTAACTATCTATCTACCCATCTATCTATCCATCCATCTATTTATCTATCTAGATATATCTATATCTCTATATATAATTTTACCTCTATTTAAAAATAATTATTAAATTTCCTAAGTATCAGAGAAAGGAATCCATGTGTATCATAGAAATATTTTGTCCCTTGCCTAGAAAATGAGTTCATTTCTGTAGCTAGGTCTACTACCAACCAAAGGGGACTCAAAACTTCAGGTTCCAGAAAGTAAGGACCAGAAGTAGTATCCAGAGGGAAGGAAAGGTCAGTACCCTTAGGATCATCCAGAGGGAGGAAAAAAATTCCTAAAGAATTCACCTTTTTCCTTTTTAAAAAATTTCTTCTCTTTCCTCCTTCCTTCCTTCCTTCTCCCTTTCTTTTCCTTCCTTCTTCCTTCCTCCCTCCCTCCCTCTCTCCCTTCCTCTCTCCCTCCCTTTCTTCCTGTCTCCCTCCCTCTCTCCCTCTCTTTCTTTCTTTCTCTTTCTTTCTTTCTTTTTCTTTCTTTCTTCCTTCCTTCCTCCTTCCTTCCTTCTTCCTTCTTCCTTTCTTTCTTCTTCCTTCCTTCCTTCCTTTCTTTCTTTCTTCCTTCTTCCTTTCTTCTTTCTTTCTTTCTTTCTTTCTTTCTTTCTTTCTTTCTTTCTTTCTTTCTTTCTTTCTTTCTTTCTTTCTTTCTTTTTCTTTCTTTCTTTCTTTCTTTCTTTCTTTCTTTCTTTCTTTCTTTCTTATTCTTCCTCCCCTCCCTCTTTCCTCTCTTCCTTCCTTCCTTCACATTTGGAAGGGTAGAAAAAGAATGATTGCTCAGCCAACTTTGCTCCTTAGCAACACCTAGCGGGCTCCATCTGAATTTCTCTTCCTTTGACATAAATTTCATGTCAACTGTTCTATCTCCTCATAGCTGTCTTTTTTTCTGATCTCTTGCTTGTTCTCTCATCTTCCTCAGTGACTTCAGTCTCTGACTCAGTTCTTTTTCTGTATTCTAACACTTTTGATCATAATCAACTGTAGTAGTCACATCAGTGACTCATCTGATGGTTAGCCTCAGCTGTCTACACTGCTGGTCATATTTTAGTCCTAATCATCCCCTGAAATGGACCTTCCATTGAGACTCTGAACTCCTCAAATCAATTCTCTGATGAATTTCTCTCTTGTGCTTCTAATTTGGAGTCACAGTGACGGACTTGGAATGGGAACACATAGTTTCAAATACTTTTTAGATCCTTTCAAGCTTTGTTGCTGATGTTAAGAGTCATTGTTAGTCACGACTGACTCTTCATAGCCTCCATTTGGGATTTTCTTGACAAAATACTGGAGTGTTTTGCCACTTCTTCCTCCATTTCATTTTGCAAATGAAATTAAAGTAAACATAGTTAAGTGACTTGGCCAGGGTCATAAGGCTGGTGCCTGAGGCTAGACTGGGCTTGCTATCCACTGCACCACCTAACTTTGCACCCCTCAGTAAATCACTTAACTCTTAAAACCCCAGTTTCTTCATCTGTAAATCGAGGGTAATGGTTTCTCTTATCTCATGGGATTGTTGTATCAAATGAAATTCTCTCTATCTTTGCAAACCTTAAAGCTATAGCAATTTATAGTTTGTCAAGCATTTTACATGTGCTTTGCAAATATGAGGATAGTTTGATGCTGGCAACGGCCCTCTAAGGTAAATGCTATTACAGCTTTGTTTTACAGATGGGGTAACTAAGGGTAGGAGTTAAGTGACTTGTCTAGGGTAATAGAGTTATAAATTTCTGCTATAGTATATGGTGCAGGGACTGGAGTCAGTAAAAGACATCTTTGTGAGTTCAAACCTGGTCTCAGACACTTACTAGCAGTGTGATTCTGGGCAAGTCACTCAATCCTGTTTCCCTCAGTTTCCTCATCTATAAAATGAGCTAGGGAAAGAAATGGGAAACCATTTGAGTATCTTTGCCAAGAAAACTTCATATGGGGTTATGAGTTGAACATGACTAAATAATGACAACCACTATATTTCCTCAGATCAGATTTGAATCAAGGTATTCCTGATTCCTATGCCTCTTTCTTACTGAGTAATTTTCCTTTACTCTTATTTCATTTCCCTTCTCAAACATGCTCTTCATTCTCATCTCTTTTTTTTCTTACTATTTTATCAACTTTTATCACTTTCCTTCTTTCAATCTTGAATCCATAGATAATCATTACACTATATTTTACAATCACATTCCTTGCTGTCTTTTTCTTCTATTGTTCCTGTCTTGCTACTTTTTAAATCTGAGCATTGCTTCTTACATTCTTGGCTTCTGATCCTCAATTTCAGAGTGCAGTTGTAGGAAAATTATAAAGCCATGTTACCTCAGTTCACTAACAATTCATGGTATTTAGTCTCATTCAAGGCTCCTATTGCTACATCTCCAATTGATTCTAAATTATACTACTCTCAATCATTATTTTAAATCTTCTCCTTTTTTTCAAATTACCAGCTTTATTCTCACACCAAATTTCTCTTAGAAGATGACTTTATTTGTTATTTTAATAATACAATTGATTTCAGCATTCATGAGCTCCTTTTCTTTTCTGTCTTAAAATCTCTTCATGTCCTTACCCATTCATTCCTCATTTGATAATTAGATGACTTTCTTCCTTACTAAGATTAATCCCTGGATTTGTGCTTTTCATCCCACATATTCTGGATTCTCCTAGGACTTTTTGTCTTGATAATTTCTCTTCTTCCCCCCTACCTTTAAGCAATCCCTTTCTAATGGATGCTTCCCAGTTATCTATAACTCTGCTCAGGTCTTTCTTATCTGTCAAAACCCTAAAAAACAAAAGCCCCAAGTAACAAGAACAAAAAACACTCCCCAAAATACACACTTTCCCCTTATCTGTTAAATTTCTTGAAAGAACCACCTAAATTTATTGCATCTACTTCCTCACCATTCATTCATTCAGCCCTTTGATATCTTCTGTTGCCATCAATCCATCAAAACTATTCTTTCCAATATTACCAATCATGTCTTTTTTGTTGCATTTATATATACTATATTTTTAAGAAGAAAAAAAATCTTTTTCTTTTTCTTTTTTTTTTAACCTTACCATTCTCTCTTGCATTAAAATGAAGGAAAAGCCTGTATAATCAAGCAAAACACACTGATCCTGTCCAAATCATAGACACATATCCACTTAGATATCACTACCTACATATATATAGTATGATGTATTTGTGTATATATGTCTATGTGTATATATGTATGCATGTGTATATATAAATATATATATCCATATATAGTTATATAAAATCTCATTCTGAGATCTGAGTTCTTCAGCTATCAGAAGGCATAAATATATTTTTGTATGTATACATGTACATATACATATGTAAATATTATGTATGTGTTTTTATATCTAGCTATCCAATCTTATTCTTAGAGTTGAGTCCTTCAGTTCTCTTATCAGGAGGTGGGCAACATGTTTCATTTTTAGTCCTTTAGAATCATGAGTTCCAGATTATCTCAAAGTTATTTATCTTTACTATGTTATCTTTGTATAAATTGTCCACCAGATTCTGATCAATTCACTCGGTTCATACAGTTCTTCCTGGATTTCTCTAATGCCATCTCTTTGATCATTTCTTTTTTCTTTCTTTTTTTCCCCTGAGGCAATTGAGGTTAAGTGACTTGCTTAGGATCATACAGCTGGGATGCGTTAAGTGTCTGAGGCCAGATTTGAACTCAGATCCTCCTGAGTTAAGTGCTGGTGCTCTATCCATTGCGCTCCTTGCTCATTTCTTATAGCACAATAATATTCTCTCATGTAATATGCCATAACTTGTTTAGCCATTTACTTGTAGGCACCTCCTTAGATTCTCATACTTTGTTACTTCAAAATGCTGTTTTTATATACATCCTTAGAGTTTGTTTTACTTAGTACTAATCTCTCCCTTAATCTATCCTCCCTCTAATTCTTCCTCTTCTCTTTTCCCTCCTATTTTCTTAGAAAATAAATGCATTTTTTCTATCCACTTATGTGTATTTGTTTTTTTCCTCCTTTGACCCATTTAGATGAGAGTGAGGTTGAAATATTAGCTGGTCCTCTCTACTTAGCCTCCTTCTTGTCTGTACAGATGTTTTCTTGAACATTCTGATTATGAGATTATCCTCCGCCACTTTCCATTTTCTTTTCTAAGATCATCAAAACACTATAGGACTACTGTCAAACCTTATGTCTGATGAGACTCCCTCTATGAACCCTAACAATGATAGGATTCCCAGGGGACATATGTATCATCTCCCACATTAGAAGTAAGCAATTTGTCCTTGCTTAGTCTTTTTTTCATTGTTTGTATTTACTTTTTTATGTTTCTCTCAACTCTTGTGTTTGAACTTTTTATGCAAGTCTGATTTTTTCATCAGAAATACTCTATTTCATTAAAAATTTACTTTTTTTTCTTGTAGGATTACCCTTAGATTTGGTGAATAAATAAAATTTGGTTTTAAGCATATATTTTTTGTATATTAGAATATATTGTTCCAAATTTTCTAATTCTTTATAATGATGAATGCTAAATCACATGTGATCATGCCTGTGGATCATTGGTATTTGAATTCTTTCCTTCTGGCTGCTTTCATTATTTTTTTTCCTTTGACTTGAAGTTCTGAATTTTGTCTATAATATTCCAGAGACCTTTCATTTGGAGGTTTCTTTTAGAAAGTGACTGCAGTGAATTCCTTCAATTTCCTCTTTGTTAAAACACTTGGGTTGTAAAAGATCTGAGCAATTTTCTTTTAAGATATCTTGAAATATAAAGTCTAGGCTTCTGCTTTGATAATGACATTCAGATTCTTAAGTTCTTCTCCTTGATCTATTTTCCAGAAGAGTTGTTTTTGCTATGAGATAATTTGCATTTTCCTGTTTCAATCTTGATTTTGTTTTTAATTTATTTGGTTGTCTCAGGGAGTCATTAACTTCTATGTAGTCCACTTTAATTTTCAGGTATTGTGTTGCTTGGGCAGGGTTTTATATCTCTTGTACCAAGCTTTTAATTCCTTTTCTAATTTTTTCTTTAATAGCTTTTATTTCTAATTTATTTCTTTAACACTCTCCTTTCATTGACGAAACATTTTAAGCTCTTTGTTCAATTCTATTTTCATGTCTTCTAGGAATTCCAGTTGATATATGCCCCTTTGAGGCTTTGATTGTAGATATTTGGAGTCATTTTCTCCTTCTAGATTTGCATCTTATTGATTCTTGTCGCCATAATAATTCTTTTGCAGGTTTTATTATTATTATTATTATTATCATTATCTTTATTTTACTTATTTTTCCAGCCTACTTTCTGACTAGATTTGATTTTATGTCTGGGTTCTCTCCATTTCTGTAGAGAAGGTCTAGGCTGTTGCTTTTGCTAATTCCTTGTGTTATTGAAAGTTGTATTGATCTCAAGGTTATTTAGGCTTGAGACCTACAAGCTCTCAGCACTCTCAAACTGTTCTAATCCAGGGAAGAGTCTAATTGCTATCTTTCTGCTTTGATGTCTCAAAGTCCCTGTCCTGTGTTTGAGTCTGAACAAATGAGAATGTTGCTAGATTCAACCACTGTCAACTAACTAAGAAGCTCTGATGGGTCAGAGTGATAGAAGTGAAGGCTTCCCTTTGGCCTGGGATTCCTACCTTGGCTGTTCCTCTGTAAGCTTCAGACTGGGCTGGAGGTTGAAAATGAGATCCTCTGTCTTCATTTCCCTTCCCTTTCTTCTCCCTTTCCCTTTCCCTTCCCTTCTCTTCCCTTCCTTTTTCTTTCTTTCCCTTTCCTTTCTTTTCCTTCCTTTTCCTCTCTCCCTTACACCTTCCTTCCTTCCTTTCTTCCTTCCTCCCCCCCTTCCTTCCTTCCTACTTTCCTTCCTGTATCTTATCTAAACTTTTTAATCACCCTCAGGTGATTAGCAGAGTGTTCTCTACACTATACAAGTATGTTAACTGTGTTTGTTGATTGAAAAAATAAATTAATGAATGCATTTTTTTCTTTTCATAGTATCCTTGGGGTTTTATCTCCAATAACCTGTTCCATCATTAATTGATTTCCTCTCATAAATTGTAGATAAGATGTAAACTCATTCTTCCAATAACATGACTTAAAAATTCTTTTGGCAACTCTTCCAGCACAAAATAGAAATGCTATAAACTACAACTATTATGGATTTTTAGGATGTTGAGTCATTCTTCATAGTGTTTCCAAGGCAATTATTTATCTTGTCTATGTCTCTCAGAGGTGAGTCAGAGTCTGTTAGGCTAAAGGAAATGACTGAGAAAATTGTCTCAGGTCAGATAATGAGTCTATGACAAATTGGAAGAGGCAAAATTGTACATGAGTTCCAATGACAAATTCAGGATCCAGGAACTGAAGTCAAACCATCATCTGGGTTGCACCTGCATATTGCAATTTATACTAGAGTAAATTTGGGTATGATGTGAGTCTGTGTCCTGAGAAAAATTATTTCCTGAAAATAATTTTTCTCACTAGGACCTTGGTCCAACTATAAGTCTATTTTGAATTCTTATCCTTGAAGACACAATTTTAAGTTACATTTTCCCTAAAATGCTTTTCGTGATATTGTTCAGTGAGTTTCCTTTTATTTTGAAAACTTTAAATTGCATTGTGTTGATGAAACACTGCATCTGGAGTACCTCCTCAATTCAATACTCATGAGTTGGAGATGAATGGTAGAAAGGGTTCAAAGATATAGCCAGAAGTTCCACACTTCTTAAACCATATCCCATGAGCCACCACTAGAGTGATTTCCCCCAATGGTCTTCCCGGAGATATAGTTAATTTTTACATTAAGTGAATTTAGTAAGGTTACCTAGTAAGATTAGTATTTACAAAATATTCCTCACACAAATATGGGGTACAACATCATATAAATATACACAGGGTCAGTAAGTCCAAACAGTATATTTATAGTAAGACACACATGTAGGTAGTTCATGGTCAAAGCAACTCATGCCTCTGACATTGTAAAAGCCTCTATGTCCTTTTTTGTCTTGTAGAATTCTCATGCCATTGGTCTTGCTCCATGGGGTTCTTGGACTCCATACCTTTTCATAGCTCAGCTCTTGATTGGCAAGTCTAGAGTCTTTTGAGTTTATAGTTAAAACCCTTCTTTGCTTCCAGAGTTCTTGCTCTTGAAGCTGCTTCTTACTCTGAGTGCTACTCTTCTCTGTGTATCCACATTGGGTTTCTGATCCCTTCTGGATGCGGCTTCTTTGAATGTACAAGTAACTCTCCTGTCATGGCTGATGGAGTTAAGGAGTTACCCTCAACAAATATGCTTTCTGTCCTTGTGTGGATTAATTGCAGAATTTTGCAAGCTAGTTTTAAAAAGGTTTCCTGCTAGCCAATTCCATCAAGAGGAACTTCATATTTTGTAAAGGGGGCAGCTGGGTGTTAATACCTCATTAACACATGAATACCTCAACATCTAAGTTATCTTTTGCTCTTTGTGACTATATTCAGGACTAGGAAGATGGGGAAACCAGTTGAGGTCATTCCCCCCCCTTATGCTGATGCACCAAAAAAAAATCTTTTGAAACAAAGCATAACTAACATAAAAAAATTATCACATTCTTTACATTTCTACTTCACATTGCACCAGGAATACAAAGTGCCATAACTGATTGTTTGCAAAATCTGTGGGATGTTTCCTAGTGTCATATTTCAGTAAGACATCAGAAATTCTAAAAATTGCTCTGGTTGCAAGGAAGATACAGGTTCTGAAAGTATTCATCAAAAACAGATCAATCAGAACATCCTGTCTTCAAGAAAATGATAAATAGGTTTCCTGTTCAGGTTAGCCAGTTAGAGTCTGACTGGCAGCTATATATTTAAGGTGAAAATTAGATATGGGTAAAGTATACCTCAATCAAGAGATCACCATTACAGGAAGACAGAAGGTGGCCACCAGTTCTAGGCTAACATTGTAAAGACATTGATACTGGTCTTTGGTCCACAGTTTTCTTTCACCCCCTTCTTCTTAACCTTTATTCAAAGATTATAAAGCAGTAGGGAGCAGAGCTTAGTCAGTCAATCAGCTAGTATTTATTAAGCATTTACAACATTTCAGGCACTGTATTAAGCAGTGGGAATACAAAGAAAGACCAAAAAAAACCTCCTCTCATTTCTTTCAAGGAGCTCACAGTCTAATGTGGGAAAAGATATATTAACAACTATGTACAAGCAAAATACATTCCAGATAAATTAAGAGTATTCACAGGGATCAGACCCCTAATCTTAATTAAATGGTCTGAGAAAGGTTTCTAATAGATGATGATATTTTATCTGAGACTTTGAAGAAGCCAGGGAAGCTAGGAGGTAGAGATGGGGAGGGAGAGCATTCTGAGTTTTAGAGACAATCAAAATGTCCAGAGTTGGGAGATAGTGTAGTGTTTTAGGAACAATAAAAACGCCAGGGTCACTGGACCATGGAGGATGTGGAAAAGGGGAGTAAGATGTAAGATCAATGGAAAGTTAGGAAGTATATAAAACAAATTTACATATATATGTGTCTATATGTGAGTACACATATATGTGTATGTATATATATCCCTATTTATATCTAATAGTAGTTTAGAGATAACTAAGGAGGAGAGAAGAAAAAAAATGAAAAAAAAATTGCATGACAATTTTATTGTATGTTTGAAAGGAGTAACAAGTTGTACATAGATATTTGCACTTCATGTGCAATCATCTTTTTATTGTATTGTTATCAAAATACTTGTTTTATTCCATAAATTAAAAGAAAAAGAAGGTAGAAAGGGGTTATGTTATGAAGAACTTTGAAAGGCAAGCAAAGAACTTTTTATTTGATGCTAGAGATGTATAGTGTTTAGATATATAGATCCTTGGAGTTCTTTCTTCAGTTAAAAACTTACCAGATTAAATGCAAAATTTGCCAGATTAAAATGTTATTGGCAAATGTTTAACCAAAAAATAAAAATAATTTGGGGTTTTCTAAGTTAATGTGTAACTTATTTCTATTTAAATTTGACACCATTGACCTAGGGCATTGTGTTTAATTTTATGCAAAATTTTAGGAGGGTTAAGCTAGAAAATTAGTTCAAATATAGGTTACCAGAATGACAAGGGGAGCCAAACACATATCATATAAAGATTGGTCAAAAGAATTGGAAGTATTTAGGTAAAAGAAAAGAAGCTATACTAGTTTCTTCCAGTGATTATTATGGAAGAGAATAATAGAATCCAAGAAGTTGAAAGAAATCTTAGACACCATTTGATTCAACCCAACATTGCAAGCCCCTTTAAAACACCACAAAGTGATCATCTGGATTCACTTGTTCACTCACTCAATAAGAAGAAGGTATCACGTGCTCACTATGAGCTAGAAATTGTGCTAGGTTCTAGGGATACAAAGATGAAAATAAAACTACTTTCCCCCAAGGAGATTACATTCCATTATGGAGAAACAAAGCAAGTACTTCATTGGAAAACCTTTAGCAATGGGGAAACTTAAAATCTGGCAACATTTTTTTCCCTTTCCAGACAAAAGTTATATGATTACATATATAACAATTTGTATGTGTATGTGTATCTTGTCTAATTTGCTGTATATTGCCCCCCCACCCCTTTATGGTCACTGTTCCTTTGCTCAAGTTGTTCCCTTTTTATACAACTTGTAGGAAATCTTCCATCTATATACTCATAGGGGATCAACTAATACATCTGTGAAAATAACTTCTAAATTTGTTTCTCTAGCCCTGTCCTCTCATCCAAGTTCTGTTTTTATGGCTTCCATTACCTATATGACATCTTCATCTGATTACCTAATCAAATCAAATTCAACATATCCAAAAGAAGCTCATCATTTTTCCCCATCTTTTTTATTTTTTTAAACTTTATTATGTCTATCTATTGTGTTATCATTTACTTCATTCATCTTTGAACCATTGCTGGTATTTTTGACTCTTCCTTCTTCCTCAATTCTCATATTCAATTAGTTACCAAGTTTTATAGATTCTACCTCTGTCATATGTTATATTGGACACTTCCCCATCCCTTTCCCCTTTTTACTGACACCATTCACTACCCTGATACAGATCCTTATTCTCATCTACTTAGAAGTTTTAAACAATATTCTAATGGGTCTTTCAGCCTTCAAACTCTTCTTCCCCTGATTCATTCTTTGAGCCTCTGACACACGAAGCTTCCATAGCCAAAGAAATGACCATACCATTCCTCTAATCAAAACTGTTGTGTGATTTCCTATTGTTTACACAATAAAGTCTCTAAACATATCTAGTCCAAAGCCTTTCCTTCTGGACATAGGAAACTCCCTTTACCTTTTTGGTCTTAAATGTTAGATAATTTTTTATAAACAGTTTTAACCACAGGAGTTTGATTCTGATGCTAGTTTGATTCTTACTAGAAATACAGTTGGGAGGAATTAGTTGAGGGTTGAGGAACATCCCCAGAGGAAATAAATATTCAAATCAAACACTGATGTATTTTGCCAGACTAGAACTCTTGATTAAAAAATATTTTAATTAATAAATAATCCTCAAAGGCTAACTCCAAAAAGTTTATCCTGCTTGACTATTTTCCCATATTTACAAAATATTCATGAAAACAATTTACTCTTGCACTGGGGACATTTTTACTGAGGGAATTAGAAAGGAATGGTTAGGCTTTCCTAAGTGATATTCAACATTTCTATCATCACACAGTTGATTAAAAGATGGAACAAATACAAGATCATTGTGGAGTTAACAAAAGAAGAATTGAGTGGTTAAATCAATTATTCTGCTAACCAATTTGTACAGTACTGTGGGAAGTGATCTGATTCTAAAAATAGAGATCGGGGTTCAAATTTTACCTTTGATATTCCATTTGTGACTTAAGTCTTAGTTTCCTCTGTAGTTTCTTTAAGTTATTACCCTACAACCTTGGTCCCAAACCCAAAGGAACTTTCTCCTTTTTGGAGGAGATCAATTGTAAAATTCTTTCTAAAATGTCATGTTCTCTGTTGAGGTTTTCCTGGGGTCTCTGGGAGCAGCCTTTGTTTCAGATCAGTAATCACTACAAGTGCAGCCAGGGATTAAAGTCCAAATCCTTTATTGTCTCTTTCAAAGTCTCCTTTCCAGGGGTCCAGTTAGCTTTCTTAGAGGCCTATCTCTCTCTTCAGTTCCGAAAGCTTGAGCTACTGCCTCCTTCTCTGCCCTCTGAATCTCTCTGAATTCAAAGGTTTGTTTTCCAGCCTTCAGACTCCAGCCTTCTCTTCACTTGGCTCTAAATCTTCTTGGCTGAGGCTTCTAGCTTTATCCTTTCACTGAGTACAAACTAATCATCATATCACTAGGAAACCACTATTTGTTGTAGGATTAAATCAATGCTAAACTAGATTTAAACATTGTCTCCTCAATTCCACTTAGTACTTTGTTTCAAGTTCTGGCCCATAACATCTCCTTGTAGGATTAAATCAATCATACTGAACCATACTAAATTGTCTCTATCAATTCCACTGACTTAGTACCTTGAAGAATCCTTTATTTTAAGTTCAGAGTTCTGGCCCATAACAATCAATAATCTCTGCCTGTGTGAAGAGTAGTAAAGAGCTGGTGAGAGTCCCCCAAAAGAGAGCTTCAGTCTTTTCAGCCTTTAAGATTCCTCTTTTGTTTTTATTTATTTATTTTTAGGATTTGAACTCAGATTCTCCTGACTTTAGGGCCAGTGCTCTATCCACTATGCCATCAAACTGCCCTTCAAGATTTCTTTGAGTCCCTTGAATCTCATTTAGGTTCTGCAGTTTTTTTTTTTTTTTTACCTTTGAGAGAAGACTAGGAAGATGACAACTCTAGTTGAAGTTTATGAAACAAAAGACTCTGTGAAGAAGTCAGTATGAGAGGAGCTGGAAGTTCCCAACATGTCTCTATCCCCAGGAACTTCTCCTGGGATGAGATCTAAAACTCTTCTCTCAGTTGAGGTGAGTTACCTTAGTCTCAATGGGAAAGCTCCTTCACTCTATACTATCTAGTATATATTCTCCTATGTATACTTACTCTGATTTTTGTTTTGCTTTTGAATTGGATGAATAGGCTTCTTCAATAATCCCTATGTGTATTCATTATGGAGCTGATATTTAGTGACAAGGGGAAAAAACCTTGGATATAAAGCTTTGGATCCTATAGATCCAATATATATATCTATATACCCAGGGTCATGTAAAAATTTTTCAGGCAAAAATAGGGCTTATGAGTGGAAAAAGTTAGGAAGCCATGCTTTAGATTAATAATATTTAAGGGAACAGTTATATATAATTCTAGGCTGGTACCCCTTCTCTCTGAGGAAAGCAGAGGGCCAAACTTCTGGCCCCAACTTCCTCCATCTCCTCCTGGAAGGAATTTAAGTCCCCTGTGGAGAAGGCTCTGGAGAGAAGAAACCAGAGATGTTTATTCTGGCTCCTTTTACGCCACAAAACAAGATCATTCCTCTCTACAGTCCTATGAACAGAATGCTGGCTGTTTAGGATGTTTGCAACCACCACTTGCCTCTGTGCTTCTCCTTTCCTGTCCAGTATCTTCACCCAAAAAGGTTTGAGCTCTATGCACTCTTCTCTGGGGCAGGCAGGCAGAGTCACTCCCCATTCAGCTCCATCTCTGTCTCCTTCTTACTTTATGTGTGGGCTGCATTGGATGGTCAGACTTGGGTGCTTTTCTCCAAGCAAGATTGCAGATAATATTTCTTCATCCAGCTCCTATTCATCTCTGCCTTCCCTCATTCCCACCCAAAATCAGCATGGTGTGTGTATCTTCCTCCTCATAAAACAATATCCATTGCATAAATCCAAGATACAATTCACTGCAGGATTTTTTCTGACCAAGCTGGCTTATCAGTTAATTAGAATCTATTAATTAGCACAGAAAAATGATATCTTTTAAATTTTCTGATGATAAGTAAAATTGTTTTTAATTAAATATTATTGTTGTGTTCTAATCTCAAGCCCAGATTCATTGGCCTGACCTGAGCAGAGCCTGGTCAGAACATCCCCTATCAAATCTTGGAATTTGGAAATTTATTGAATCTCAAAAAGCCCTTTGCATGGTTGCATAATCAGTAGATGAGTTTATTTCATAAACTCCATCAAGATATACTTCTTCTATTTAGAACTACTTATTATTGCAAACTGTTTGTTTCAGCTAGGAGAATAATTAAAATCAAGTATAGAACAAATTGAACTTGACCTTTGAGCAGAGCTTGAGTAGCTGAATGGAAAATGTTAAACCAAGATATAAAGAAATAATGAAGCAAATTTAGTCACACTGATCTCATTAAAAATAATAATATATTTTTAGTGAATGTGAAAATATATTAGGGCAGGTTATTAAAATCAAATCAAATCAAATATACTTTTAATTTCTATTTTGTATATATTCTATAATGTATATATAAGTATGCTTATATATCATAAATATATATGTTTGGGGTACAAGCTTAAAATTCTTTGATTCTTAGAATTTTACTATCACAAGTTTGGAAACTACTTCTTTGAACTATATTATCAGTCTGGTCTTCCTTCTACCGTTTGTCTTCTAGTGATATCTTCTATTTTGATATAGCAGAGGCTTTCCAACATAATGCCTGTAGCTCAGTGTAACAGAGGATAGAAGTTGGGCCTAAATGAGGGTCCTCTCTCCCTCTCTCCCTCTCTCCCTTCTTCCTTCCTTCCTCTCTCTCTCTCTCTCTCCCTTCTTCCCTCCCTCCCTCCATTTCTTCCTTCCCTCCCTCCCTCCCTCTCTCTCTCCCTCTCTTCCTCCCTCCTTCCCTCCATTTCTTCCTTCCCTCCCTCCCTCCCTCTCTCTCTCCCTCTCTTCCTCCCTCCCTCCCTCTCTCTCTTCCTCTCTTCCTCCCTCCCTCCCTCCCTCTTTCCTCTCTCCCTCTCTCCTTCCTTCCTTCCTTCTTCCTTCCTTCCTTCCTTCTTTCTTTCTTTCTTTCTTTCTTTCTCTCTTTCTCTCTCTTTCTTTCTTTCTTTCTTTCTTTTTTCCTTCTTTCTTTCTTTCTTTCTTTCTCTCTCTCTTTCTTTCTTTCTTTTTTCCTTCTTTCTTTCTTTCCTTCTTTCTTTTTTTCTTTCTCTTTCTTTCTCTCTCTCTTTTCTTTCTTCCTTTCTCTCTCCTTCTTTCTCTCTCTCTTCCTCTCTTTCTCTCTCTCTCTTTCTTCTTTCTTCCTCTCTTTCTTTCTCTCTCTCTTTCTTTCTTTCCTTCTCTCTCCTTTCTTTCTCTCTTTCCTTCTCTCTTTCTCTTTCTTTTTTCTTTCTCTCTCTCTTTCTTCCTTCCTTCCTCTCTTTCTTTCTTTCCTACAAAGATGGCATACATGCAGTAACTGAATGAGAGAGATGACATTTACAGTCAAAAATTTTGCTGCCTTGTGGGAGGTTAAATCACACTTTTTTCTTTATAGATATTCCTTTTGGCCTGGAGATTTACATCATATTGGTGCTAAAATGTCTGTCATCCCCCACTAGACACAGTGTGATTCAGCTATGGTTATATTCTTGGTTCTGCTCCCGCTTCCCCACCTTCCATTTGTATAAACTGTTATACTTCTCCATGATGACTTTTATACTGTTAATGTCCCATAGAGCACTGAACTTGGAATCAGGAAAATTTGGCTTTAAATTCTGCTTCAGATGGATGTATAATTTTGGGCAAATCATCTAACTTTCCTAAATTTCGTTTTTTTCTATTATAAAATGGGAATAATAATAACTACATCTACTTCATTAAGTTGTTATGAACATTAAAAGCAAATCTTTATATATGTATACATATATATATCAAACTTTTAAATGTTATATAAATATGACACATTCTTATTATTTTAGTTTTTCAAAGCTTTCATGCACTATTTTCTTTTTTCCTTACCTTTTTTTTCTTGGGCTTATCCATTCAGTAACTGATTAAGTTCCTACTATAGCCAAAGTACTTCTTATGTCATCTTCCTATAATGTTCTCATTTATATGGCTTGTGGGGAGAGGTGACTGACAATATTACCATAGGCATAAGAGAGCTTTACTGCAGACAGGTTTCTTCTTAGTATTTCTTTGCTCTGCTATTGCCTCAGAGTACCCCCACCACCTCCCTCACCAATTATTGGGTAATTGGGTAATCTGTGACAACAGAACATAATAATTCTCTACAGATAGCCTTTCCCCTCAGAGGTGAGAAGGTACATCCATCCTGCAGTCACTACTGGCTAGAGACAGAGGCATCCAGGATGAGTCATTGTCAGTTTTGGCGCCATGGTGCTGATGCTAGCATCACACCAGTGCCAGTAGGATGCTGCAGAGCCATCAATATGCAGCATGTCAAGGGCGGGGTCATCAAGTTAAATGAAAATAGGCAGTCCAAACACCAATGTGGATACCAGCCTGCTTGCTCATTCTCTGGTTTTGGCTCACAATTGGACTAGGATACTGCAACCTCACCTATTTTCCCATTATACAATACAATACAATATAGTTGTGCACTTGTGGTATCCCATATTTGAACTCAGGTCCTCCTGACTCCAGGAATGATGCTCTGTACTGATATTTATTGATATCTTATTGGATAGATAGAATGATATCTTATTAAAAGTTTAAGCATGGTAGCTAACTTTTATATATTCTCACTTAATTGTATTTAAGCAACATTTATTAAAGTACTTATTATTTGCAGAACCTTATCCCAGGCACTGAGAATATAAAAACTAAAATAAAATTATACCTATCCTCAGGGAGCTTTCATTGATGCTCCCAGCAAACCTATGTTATACTATAGGAATATGGTTATACTATAAATGTGTGACCCTGGCAATTCATTTAACCTTGTTTGTCTCAGTTAACTCATTTTAAAATAAATGGGAGAAGGAAATGGCAAACCAGTCCAGTATTCTTGCCAAGAAAATCTCAAATGCGGTCACTAAGAGTTAGAGACAGCTGAAATGACTGAACAACAATAGAAATTAGCATGAGAACAGCTTGGTTTTATAGATAAAGAAAGAACCTGAGCTAGAATTAGCAAGACTTGAATTCAAATTTGGTTTTAGACACTTACTAGCTATATGATCCTGGACAAATCATTTAACCTGTCTGCCTTTGTTTCCTCAATGTAAAATAAGGGATAATAATAGCATCTACTTCCCAGGTTGTGGGAATAAAATAATATTTAGGGAGCGCCATATTAATAGCTATTATTTGTATCTTTATTTTAAAATTGAGGAAAATGAGATTAAATAGAAATAAATAAATAAGAAAGATTAAATATTTTTTTCATGGTCACACAGTAATTGTGAACTAGTAAGCATAAGAAGTGGAATTTATATTTAAATCTTTCTGGATATAAAATCTAGAATCTTCCCATTAAATCATGTTCTCCCTATTGAATTAACTTGATGAAATTAGTACAGTATTATATACAAGGAAAGTTTTGACCAAGTGAACATTGAATAATTCTATGTTGAAGGTAACATAATCTTGAAAACTTCAAGTGTTTCATTTTATTAGTTATCGAAAGAAGGAAAAGATTATTTCATTCAAAGAGAACCAATGACAGCATGAGATGATGTCTTGACTTGCTCGTGAATTAGATTGAAGTGAGGTAGAGTTGTGCAAAGTCATCAGCCTCTTACTTTTCTAATCTGGTGGCAGGACAAAAGTCAATACAACTGTCAATGGTGTCTTCAATGTCTAACCAAGCTCTAAGCACTTCATAGTGCTTGCTTCATGTCTGGAACATTTTGAGGTAGACACTCCTTAACTTATGAACAGATTGGAAGGGGAAGATAACACAAAAATGAAAAAAATTTGGATAATTTTAATATTTTAAAAGATAACTATGAAAGTAATAACTATTCACTCATGCAAATGTCTTTGTGAAAATACACAATACTCATGTGAAAGGAAAATGCATGAATTGGTTATGATCTGCATTGATGGAGGTATAGTGATTAATGAGATCAGAGATTCATTGAACAATAGTGTTTTGAATTCTTTATCAGAATTAATATTCAATTTAAGGGCTTTCTTGATGGTGTGATTATAATCAATCTAACACTTTGTCTTTTTTTTTTTTAATGAAAGTTACAAGTTATATTTTCTTTTACTGTATCACCTAGATCTATGATCCATATAATTTACATATTCTCTCACATACACATTCATGTACACACACACACACACACACACACATACATATAAACGTTTTTGTTGCGTCTGACTCTTTGTGACCCCCTCTGAGGCAGGATTTGAATTCAGAAGATGATCTGGTACTCTAGCCCCTATAGAACATGACCTCTCTTACATAGATCAATGGGCAATTTTTTTCCCCTCAAAAACAATTTTTTGGAATGTCAGTGAACAATGTTAATTATTTATATTAATATTTCCCTGTTATAAATTTCTCCTGGTTATTGCTTTTGGTTTTACCTTGTGATAGGCAAACCCTTTCTAGCTAGTTTCCCAATTTTTTCTGTGGTGGCCTGAGTGAGACAATTCTTCTTAATGTCCACTAGATGGTAGCATAAACAGCTGTAAAAACAATTTTCATTTGAAAATGCGGCATTATTACAGTTTTCTTATTCATTTTCTTTATTTCTTTTCTTTTTAAATAAAAACAATCTCATTAATATTTTCTGAACTTTACTGACTTTGCATAATGAAGCATTTGGATTTTGGAAAAACAGTCGTGGCAAGATGAAAAATTGATGCAATGCGGTGCCTCCTGATTTGGACATGAGCTGTCTGCCTCCTACCCACTCTGCAGTGGTACTATTTACACCTTGCAGCAGATTTATATAACAAGAATCCTTTAAGGTTTATCCCTGAGGAAATTTACCCCTACCACTTTATTGAACAAAGTCTTCCTAATGACCACATTGCTTCCTAAAGAATGACTCACCTGTTTAGCATCTTATAAACCTTTTATAGACTTAGTCACTGTCTCTCTTACAATCAGCCATGAAGCTGTTTTTCTTTAGCACCTCTCTCAGTGATTAATGAGAAATTCTCCTTTTACTATTTCCCTTGGGAATGAGGTTGTCCCTTTATGTAATGACTTAGTCCCTTGTACCTCTATATTTCCATTTTGACAGCATTTCCTATTACTTCATAGCCTCTTTAATGATATATATTCAATGGCTTTAGTTTGTAGGTAATGGAATTCATTTGTATCTCCTGCAGGCTTCCTCCCTCTCCTTGCAACGTCTCCTTTTCTGTTTTCTAGCTCCTTCCCAGACCAGCATCCCCTACTTCTATTATACCTGACTTTTTTCTTTCCCTATGTTTCATTCCCCTTACCACACTCTCAGACAAAATGATCTAGGAATAATTGGTGTCTGGGAAAAGTTGACTCCCACATTCCTGCTGGCTTTCTTGTTGGATAGATTCCAGAAGGATGTGAACAAGAGAGTATGTGAAGTGCCCTGAAAATTGCTATTCATCTTGCATAACCATGGATGATGGTTTTATGTCCTTCCTTTATATTGCCTACTGTCAGCAGCAGTTTTAATGAGAAGGACAGTTTACCAATGGTTCTCAAAGTATGGTCTAGAGAATCCTGGGGATCTCTGAAACCCTTTTAGAGGGTCTACAAATTCAAAAATAGTTTTTATTTCCAATATGGTAAATGTCTATAAATATAACCCAGATAAACAAAAACGGTTTGGAGAGATCCTCAATAATTTTTAATAGGATAGATACTGAAAACAAAAGTTTGAGAACCACTGGCCCTTATACACATGAAAATTGAAGGCTCTATTTACCCATCCTTGGGAAAATCACTTCTCTGCATCTCAGTTTCCTCATCTATAAAATGTTGGCCTTGGACTAGAAGGTTCTAGAACTTCAAGTAAAATTACTATAACATGTTGGTCAAAAGCTATTATTCCTCAACAGAAGAATTTGCTCATCTGAGCTGATCACCTCTCTCATCAACGAGAGAGAATCTTTTGGACTTGATTTAAAATGTTCCATCTGACAGATATCTACCAACTGTGAAACCTCATTAAACTTTTGACTTTCTCTCATCTCAATTTCCTCATCTGAAAAATGGGGATAATAATAAAACCCACCCACAGTGTTGTGAGAGTCAAATGACCAAAATGTATAAGACTTCAATTTTAGTACTATATGCATTTAGTTATTAGTATAATTACCAACTGAAGTTGTTTAATAATAGACTGATTGAATATAGTGTATAAGAAGTCAGGGTGGTAGGAATTTTTTTAAAGGAAACTATCTTCCAACTTATTAAAAAACATTAATTTTTTTCTAAACTGATGGAAATTCTGATCCATTTCTTATCCTTATCCTATCTTCCCATCCTAGAAATAATTTCTTTAAAATTTAGACCTTTGCAGTCTATGCTGCAAGATATTTCAGCTGATCTTAATGGCTTGTTTTGCATTATTTTTTTTTTTGCACAAAAAGATTGAATTTTTGAAGATTCATCAGAGGTACAAGAAAAATAAAGGTTACAGCTATTCTGAAGATCTCTCATATCTCTGTCTTTTCTCTCTGTTGCTGTCTCTCTCCCCTTTTTATCTCCCCCTTGTCTCTGTCTCTGTCTGCCTGCTTCTCCTCTGTCTGATTGTCTGTTTCTGTGTCTGTCTGGATGTCATTCTCTCCCCTTTCTATCTTTGTCTTTGTCACTGTCTCTCTGTCTCTGTCTCTCTTTCCCAGAGGGGCCAGAACAAGTTAACTGTAGTGATCACCACTTAAAAGGAGACCTAGAAACTGCGACATCTCTGATTCCTTTTGGAATATAATTGTCGAGATGTATGGCTATGCAAAGAGGGGATTTTGTTGGTGTCTATGTAAATATGTGTGCACACCTGGGCTTCCCTTATACGATGATGTACTTGTGGAAAATCATCCTCTGGGAACAAGCACATGGATTAAGCAATCACCATGTGAATTTTCTCACTGGCTGCATTGCCTCGTTTCTGCCTTATGTAACCGGTGTTTGCTGTTTGCCTGCTGTCTGATTGGCTCGGGAGACTGAACTGAGAAACTGCTGTACAGTCCACGTGAGGACTAAAACTCAGCTTTTTTTATTCTTTCTGAGCTGAGGTACCAAACTAAGCATTGATAATGGAATGGCAGGGACCTTTTTTGCTCAGGGTGGTGAAAACTCATGTTGCTGAAAAAACTGTTTGTGGGGCTCCTGAATGGAGGAAGGCAGGAGAGAAGAGGAGGAGAGTGATAAGAGTATTTGGGAATTATGAGAAAGAAGATTGATGCCCCAGGGAAAATAGCTATAAATCATTGGATTTATAATTTTCAGAAAAAAGGGAAGATTTATGGGTTGAATGATTTGGTTTTTACTTCCTGTAATTTAAATCTAAATATTTAAGAAAAAAAATCAGCCATATTTTGTGGAGTTATATGCATATATTTTACTAAATATGCACAAGGTATAGAATGATGGAGCCTGAATGATAAAGGGTTTTCTACCTATTCTATAGCTGAAAGGAAAAGAGGAAAACTTTTTAATTTCAAACATTTTAGTTTTGTATTTGTCTCTCATAGGATTATGCTACTAAAGGGGAATTCAGAAGTCATTCAATCTTATCCTTAGATTTTACCAAAAGGGAAACTGAGACCCATAAAGGGCACACAAATAGTAAGTGAGAATTCAGGGAAAGTGAGAGTCTGGTTGTGAACTTCTGTCCTGCAGCTTCAAATTCAGAGCTCATTTCCTGTCTCCCTTTCCTCCTCCCCATGATGCTACTTGGAGGGAATTCCTCCTTGCTCTCCACAAAGAGTTGGAGTGATTCACTGTGCTATTTGTAGGTTAAGAGTTGATTGTTTAAAACATCATCATTGGGGGGGGGGTCTCATTCCTTTGTATTTGCTTTATTTTTACTTCTGCTTATAAAAGATCAAGGAATCCTACTGTATATCCTTCCCATGACCTAGAACTAAGTGTTGATTTTATGTTTTTTGGGATCTAGCAGTTCTCACAGGATGCTAAGGGATGACCTGCAAAGAGGCTAGAAACATGTGAGCTTTTTGCAGTATCCCATCATTTTGCTATTATTTGCTTAAATTTTGTTTGTTCATTCAGCTAGTTAGTCTTTAATAGTCTATAGTTCCTCTAGAGGGCACTCTTTCCTAGAAAATAGGGCCAGTCTAGACTTCTGCTTTCATTGGCAAATAAGCTCTGTTAGAAGACATTTTTAGATTGAAATCAGTTCTTTCAACTTTGAGGTTGTTATTAAATTCTTTGCTGTTACTTTCTTATACAATCTTGTCTACAGGGGCAAACGAGACAGAATTATAATTGTAGGCAACTCTTTTGTGTTTTCCCTGTTTCACCCTCCCCCAACCCACCTTTTAAAAGTTGCTATATATCAATCAGACTACCAAAGCCCTGAGGTTTCCAAGAAAAACCAGAAAGGGTAAGATTATATTCAGGAGCAAAGAACAGACATCTCCTTTCTGAAATTAGAGTGGCTTTAGGTCACTTTTATTCTCAGGATGCTACACCAATCTTTTCCTACTGAGTCATGCTTTTCTGCTGGTTGCAAAGAGATCCACGTATACAATTACATAATAGCAAGGTAGACCTAAAGAGTTTTGCAGTAATATTTCTTCATGAGGAAGGAGGCTCAGAGCTGCTTTTGTGACCTTAAATCAGACTTTAAGATTATAAATTGCAGAAAATAAAGAAAAATCCATCAAAGCAAAAGATGTCTAACAAAAGAAATTGCTTGAAATTGGTAGAAATATATAAAAAACAATATCCATAGTAACAATAGCTCATGTTTCCATGAATACTTTTATAATTTTCAGCATAATGTCCTTTTAAGAAATCTGGGTAAGTATCATTTCCATTGCACAGATGAGGACACAGAAGTTCCAAGATATTAATTGGCTTGAATCAGCCAACACTAAGCATTTCTTAAGAACTATGTGCTATGTGCCAGGTACTGTTTAAGTCACTGAGAACACAAGTACAAAAATGAGATGATCTCTTCATTCAAGTAACTTATTAAAATGCAAAATATTCATGTGTAAGTAAATGCAGGACATACACATGTCATAGTATGTTCTGAATTTCAGAACATTGAGACTGGAAAGCATCTAGGAAATGTGAATATTAGTTCTGATCCCATCACTTACTACTTGACTTTGGGCAAAACATTCTGCTCGGAGGGATTCAGTTTTCTCATCTGTATGATAGGGAAGTTGAAATTGATTATTTAATTAAAAAGCATTTATTAAGCACCAGTGCTTATTGTACAACAATCTCTTTTCTAACCCTCTGATTCTTTTCTTCATGGAACCTCTGGAATTAATGACTCCTGCCACTTGTAGTTCCCCTTAATTCTAAATAAGGGCTTAATTTTTTTACATTTTATTTTATTTTTATTATAGCTTTTTATTTACAAGATATATGCATGGGTAATTTTTCAGCATTGACAACTGCAAAACCTTCTGTTCCAACTTTTCCCCTCCTTCCCCCCACCTCCAGATAGCAGGTAGACCACTACATGTTAAATATGTTAAAGTGTATGTTAAATACAATATATGTATATATGTCCATACAGTTATTTTGCTGCACAAGAAGAATCAGACATCAGAATAATGAAAAATTAACCTGAAAAGGAAATAAAAAATGCAGGCAGACAAAAATAGAGGGATTAGGAATTTTATGAAATGGTTCACACTCATTTCCGTAGCTGGTTCTATTCATTATTGAACAAATGGAACTGATTTGGTTTGACTTATTGTTGAAGAGAGCCACGCCCATCAGAATTGATCCTCATATAGTATTGTTGTTGAAGTGCATAATGATCTCCTGGTCCTGATCATTTCACTTAGTATCAGTTCATGTAAGTCTCCCAATCCTCTCTGTATTCATCCTGCTGGTCATTTTTTTTTTTTTTTGCAAGGAAAAAAAGTTTTTTTTTTTTTTTTTAAAGTATGTTTCAATCTGTATTCAGACATTAAAAATTCTTTCTCTGAGTATCAATAGCATTTTTCATCATAAGTTCTTCAGATAATCTTGGATCACTGTGTAGCTGAGAACAGCAAAGTCATTCATAGATGACCACCCCACAACACTGCCATTGCCTCATACACAGTACATTTCACTTTGAGCTCATGGAGGACTTCCCAGGTTTTTCTGAGAGCATTCTGCTCATCATTTCTTATAGAACAATAATATTATATCATAATTACACACCACAATTTATTCAGCCATTCCCCAACTGATGGACATCCCCTCAATTTCCAATTCTTTGCCCTGAGAAAAGATTTGCTGCAAATATTTTGTACATATTAGTCCTTTTCCTTTTTTTTTTTTTTTTTTTTTTTTTTTTGGCAATCTCTTTTGGGATTTAAGTCTAGTAGTGATACTATTACATCAAAAGATACAAATGACTTAATAGGCCTTTAGGCATAGTTCATATCTTTTGATTATTTATCAAATGGGAATCGGTTTTATTTTTTAAACTTGACTCAGTTCCCTATACATTTGAGAGATGAGGTCTTCATCAGAGAAACTTGCTTCAAAACTCTTTTCATAATTACTATAGCTAACTATCTCTCCCTTACTCTGTTTATTCTATTCTCTTTCTTTTCACCCTATCCCTCTTCAAAAGTGTTTTGCTTCTGACCATTCATTCTTGAATAGGTTTACTCTTCTATTATTCTCCCCACTCCTCATATTCCCTTCCCTTCCTACTTTCTTGCATCTCCTAATTATTTTGATTATTTATAATTCTCTACTTTTACCTTCGCATTTGTTTGTACATTATCTCCACCATCTTCCTGTGAGTGTCTTTTTTTATTGATAGAACGCATGCCAGGGTAATTTTTTTACAGCATTATCCCTTGCATTCACTTCTGTTCCGATTTTTCCCCTCCCTCCCTCCACCCCTTCCCCCTGGTCATTTCTTATAGAACAATAATATTCCCTAACATTCATATACCACAATTTACCCAACCACTCTCCAACTGATGAGCATCCACTCAATTTCCAGTTTTGGGCTACTACAAAGAGGGCTGCCACAAACATTTTTGCACATGTGAGTCTCTTTCCCTTCTTTAAGATCTCTTTGGGATATAATCCCAGTAGAAACACTGCTGGATCAAAGAGTATACATAGTTTGATAACTTTTTTGGTATAGTTCCAAATTGCTCTCCAAAATGGCAGGATCGGTTCACTATTCCACCAACAATGCATCAGTGTCCCAATTTTCCCACATTCCCTCCAACAGTCATCATTATCTTTTCCTCTCATTCTAGCCAGTCTGACAGGTGTGTAGTGTTATCTCAGAGTTGTCTTAATTTGCATTTCTCTGATTAATAACGACTTGGAGCATCATTTCATATGGCTAGAAATAGTTTCAATTTCTTCATCTGAAAATTGTCTGTTCATATCCCTTGACCATTTATCAATGGGAGAATGGCCTGATTTCTTATAAATTAGAGTCAATTCTCTCTATATTTTGGAAATGAGGCCTTTATCAGAATCTTTGACTGTAAAAATATTTTTCCAGTTTATTGTTTCCCTTCTAAACTTGTCTATATTAGTTTTGTTTGTACAAAAGTTTTTAATTTGATATAATCAAAATTTTCTATTTTGTGATCAATAATGATCTCTAGTTCTTCTTTGGTCACAAATTCCTTCCTCTTTCACAGGTCTGAGAGGTAAACTATCCTATGCTCTTCCATTGAGATTATAAATAAATCTCATTGTCTTATCCATGCCTAGATCACAAACCCATTTTGACCTTATCTTGGTGTATGGTGTTAAGTGTGGGTCAATACCTAGTTTCTGCCATACTGATTTCCAATTTTATCAGCTGTTTTTGTCAACAGTGAATTCTTATCCCAAAAGCTGGGGTCTTTGGGTTTGTCAAAGGGGTTATTTTTAAAAGGAAAATATGAGAGAATGGGCATGGAGTTACACTCTGGGGATATAGATACAAAAACAAAGACAGTTTCTGTCCTCAGGAATCTTATACATTTTTGAAAGAAGTCAAAATATATAGCAAAATGGTGATCAGGGAGAAAGTTATAGGAATGATGGGTGGTTCCATGGGGGGGTAGAATGGCACACTTTTTCCAGGAACAAGTACAGATGAGATCATGTTTATGAAACTGGAAGAGGTGGAGGGGTGAGATGAGGTGAATACTTTCAGTGACTAAATTGGAACATTCCTGAAATTTTGTGCTGGGAAGGGTAGAAGAGAAATTGGGGTAGGGCAGGAAAGAAATTCCAAAGGTGAAAGGGTTAAAACCTTTAAAGCATGATTTTTGGTCTATGCCCTTAACATTGTGAGTATTGATAGCAAGGATTGTTCATTCCAAGTCCAAGTATAAGAAACCCTTTATTGTAGACATTGATCATGTTTTCAATTTGACCATGTGGTGTATGGACGTTACACAGGGAGGGATATAGGGCAAATGGGTGGAATGGGGCTGTATTTCTGAAGGAATTCCTTATCTTTTACCAGTATCTTGCTGCTGTCCAGCTGTGAGAAAGGAAAGCCAAGAAGAGAAGGGAGTTGTGGTTGGAGGAACATAAGGATGGATTGTTTAGTTCCTTTCTCATTGACACATGTGTTCTGCTCAAATGTTGTCAATATTTCCTTTGACTTTTAGGATCTATGTAGTTTATTATGTAGGAGATACTAAACCATTTTATGCACATTCTAATTTTTTAATTTTTAAAAACATTATTTTTCTTGTTTTCTTCATGTACACTTTCTTTGCAATATGGTTAATATGAAAACATTTTGCATAACTTCACATGTATAATTGGGGAGAAATAGAATTTGGAATGAAAAAAAACTTTAAATCACTTAAAAATGTTGCACAAAATTGGGAAATATTTAATCAAATTCTAAAATTTCACTTCCATGAAATATGTGGTCAGCTTTGTAGTAGAGTGGATAGAGTACTATAAGTGTCTTTGAATTAGGGAGGCCTATTTTCAAATCTTGCCTCAGGCACTTAATAGTTCTGTGATCTGGATAAGTTATTTAATTTCTGTGTGTGTTAAATTTTTTCTTATCTGAAAAATGGGAAAATTAACATAGCACCTATTTCCCAGATTGTTGTGAGAACAAATTGAGATAATATAGGTGAAGTGTTTACAAACTTTAAGGCACAATATAAACATTCACTATTATGGAAAGGAATGTAAGGATTTGTGATTAAAATAGAGGAAGGGTATGTGAGGTGAATGGAAAACAGAAGAGAAAAATGACTATCCCATTTTCATCATGGTAGTTTCCTCTGAGCACTAATCTCAATTCTTTTAAAGTGCTATGAGAACAGAAGAGAATGAACAAGGTCAGGACAAAGTGAGAATGAAAGTGCTCTGTCCCCATTTTGTTCTAAACCTAATGGATGTGTAAGAGCAAGCCAGAGTAAGAAACTGAACTAGCATTTCTTAAGGCTTGACTATTTTTAGGATCTGGAGCGATACTGGGGAAGAAGCAAGGGAAGAAACATGCAACATTTATGTAACAGGTTTTTCAAGGATCTTAAAAGGGAAGTTTTATATTTAATGAAATTGTTAACTGGTACTGTAAGATTAAAATAGAAGTAAGAGTGTTTTGATAGCTTTTTGTTTATGTCTTAAGCATGGACTGACAGAAAGGGATCGTAGATATTGTCTTATCATCATCATTTTATAGATGAAGGCAACTTGGTGGTAGAGGGGATAGATCACCAGACCAGGACCCGAGTTCAACTCTGACCTCAGACACTTATTGTGTGAGTCTGGGCAAATCACTTCACTCTGCCTCAGTTTCCTCACATGTAAAATGAGCTGGAGAAGGAAAAGGAAAACCACTCTTGCATCTTTGCCAACAGAACCTCTAATGAATTTGCTAAGAGTTAGATGTAATTGAAATGATTCAACAATAGCAACATTGTATAGATGAGGACAGTGAAAGGCTCAGTGATTTGGCAAAGTCAATTCATAAGTCAATAAACATCTATTACATACCTATATTACATTCCAAACACTGAGGAATAACAAAAAGTAATCCAACTGGTTCAGTGGCAGAGCTGGGATTAGAATTGTGGTTGTCTGATTTACAGACTGTTGTTGCTTTTTACATTTACATTTACAAAAATTTTACATTTTACATTTACATCGAGATTAAGAAACTATATACAGGCTGGGTTAATCTATTGTAATTGACATATAACTATTGCATACATAGTTTATTTTCAAAACTTTCCCAATAAGTTCCCACTCTATTGAATTTCATTTCTAATGAAGGCTAGAAGTAATCATTTAGTAAATGATGGAGCTGGAAGCAAGAATCAAGGTCTTCCACGACCTGAGGCATTTTTGCTTCTATTCTGCAGAACACTCTGGCATCCAAGCCATATGATCTATCCTTATAAACTTGCCAGAATTTCCAAGTTACTTTTGTCCCCCTCCAAATAATTACCTTGAGAGGTCTTATGCTTGTTTTTAACAACGTTATCATTCCTCTTCAATCCATCAATAAACAATTACTAGACAGCTACCTTGTGGCAGGCACTTTGCTAAACTCTGAGAATGCAAAAAAGAGGTAAAAGAATGTCCCTGCCCTCAAGGAGCTCACAATTCAATCTTAATTTAATTCCCTAAGGCCTATTCTCTTTTTTTAAAAAATAAATTTAATTTAATTTAATTTTTTTGCTTAACAAGCTTTATTCTCTCCTGGAAAAAAAAATCTTTATAGCAAATACATACATACACATGTATGTGTGTATGTGTGTGTGTGTGTGTGTGTGTGTGTGTGTGTGTGTGTGTATACAAAATCAGTCTCCATAGCAAGTGATTTGTTCTATGGAGAAAGAATTAGAGCCAGTCAGACTCTCGTTGGCTTTCTGTTAGTTGTGTGTCTCTGAGCAAATCATTTAATCTCTCTGGGTCTTAATTTCCTTAGCTGCAAAATGAAAGAGTTGTACCATATGATTTTTAAAGATTCTTCCCGGCTCTAATTTTATATTCCTTAAGCCTTTTATTTAGCAGGTTAATAATTCTCTGTCTCACTGAACTATTAATTTTCTGTGATTTCCAGCCTCTTCCTTTTATTCTGGCAGTGCTTATCTTAAAAAATGAAACTCAGAGCAAAAAAGTTCTTTGGACATGATCTAAATATTGCAATGAAAAATGGGGTCAACATCGTTCTTAATCTGTGACCATCTCTAATGCTTTATTGTGGATCCTCTGTCCACTATCATGGATGACAACCCCTTCTATGACTTAGTAGATAGTCTTTAAATGTAGTGGCTGAAAATTTTGGATTAGTTTCTCCCACCTTAGCTTGATGAACAGGTATGCTGTCACCAAAGCTGTAATTGAAGCCTTAAGTAATACTAGCTAGCATTATATAGCACTTTAAGGTTTGCAAAATACTTTACAAAAAACTGATTTTATTCTCCCAACAACCAATGAAGAAATGTGGCAGATAGATGTTAAGTGATTTGGCCAGTCACACAACTAGTAGAAAAGTCTGAGCTGGAATTAGTACTCAGGACTTCCTGACTCTAGGTCTCCATTTTATATCCATTGTACCACTCAGCTAGAACTGTATAGGACCTACTATTGTTCCTAATCTTTGAGAAACTCAGTTATTTCTCTATCTTGATGAAGCATCAGATGAGGAGATTAATGGAGGTTGCTTACTTCTGGCATTTCCCTGCTCCTTTAACAAATGTTTTCATGTGTAACACACATATTGGTGAAGGGGTAATAGTCCAGATTCAGACAGTCAAGACCCTAGGTAAGCAGCTGTCGTTCACTTAGCTCTCAGTCCCTTTCCTTTTTCCCTCCCCCTCTCCTGCCAACTCTAAGTACTTTATCTGTCCAGAAGCATAACTCACTCAATCTTGGGCTCAGCCCCCATTTATTTGACTAATGCCCTTCTCTAATCCCTAGGATTATTCATTTATCCATTTCCATTCATGGCCTTAATTTAAACACACCTTTTAAAATGATTCACAAGCTCAGAATACTTAAAATATAGAAGGGAGTAGTAGAGTATTGAGATTTGAATGAAAAAAGACTTGGGTTTCAGTCCTGATTCAGATATTTACTAGTTACTTTTCCCTAAGGAAGTCGTTTAAATCTCTCAGAGACTCAAGTTCTTCTTCTATAAAATAGGGATAATAATTTCACCTACATGATGGGAGCTACTGTGAAGAATCAGTGACAACATGTATATGCTTTGCTAACCATAACGTACTATATAAATGTGAGCCTCTCATCAATTTCCAGAATGAGCTCTTTTCAAGGCAGAAACCCCTTTTTGTATGGAGTGTGTTTCCCTTCTTTTCAGGTTGATATCAGCCCAATTAAATACTGCTAGAATCAACCAAAAAGCATGTCTGCTTAAATACCAGGCACTGGTATTTAATGACAAAATGACAAAAATGAAACAGTTCTCCAACATATAAAGGACTGCTTGCCATCTAGGGGAGGGGGTGGAGGGAGGGATGGGAAAAAAAAAATCGGAAAAGAAACGAGTGCAAGGGATAATGTTGTCAATATAAAGTAATCATTAAATAAAAATTAAAAAAAAATGAAACAGTTCCTATCTTTAAGAATCTTATATCTTATTAGGGAGGTAATATATGCATAAATATAGACAAAATATACACATAATAAATTCATGGTGAGATTTTTTTCTTTGGGGAGAGGAGCACTAGCTCTGAATGGGAAGTTAGAAATTATCTTGAACAGAATTCTGAAGGAAATGTGTTTCTAAGATGAGATAGGAGTATATATGGGCAACGAAGTAATATAATGGCCAGAATGCCAGGCCTGGGATCAAGAAGACCTGAGTTAAAATCTGGCCTTACACACTTACTAGCTGTGTGATCCTGGGCAAGTCACTTAACCCTGATTGCTTCACAAAGCAAAAAAAGGAAAAGAAAGTTAGGTTGGAGTCAGGTGGAAGGACTTTAGAAGCCATTAGAGTTTATTGAGTGGGGGAGTGACAGGCACTTTAGGAAAATCATTCTGGCAGGTATTTTTAGGATAGATTAAGTGGATGATAAAAGTCTGGAGAAAGGAGAACAATCAGAAGCCTCTTGCAATAGTCTAGGTAAGGTGTGATGAGGGTCTGAATTAGGGTGATACATTCACAGAAGAGGACAAATTGTGGACATAGAAATGACAAGAAGGACAAAATAGAAATGACAAGATAATGGCAATACACTGGATATATGGAATGAGTGAATCAAGCAGATTGCTGCAGTTACAAGCCTGGATGACTAGAAGGATTGTGGTGTGCTTAAAAGAAATGTCCTCTTATAAATCCTTAATGTCTACCAGTGTGCAAGATAAAGTATTTATTAAGTGCTTACTATGTCCCAGATTTCAGGTCAAGCACTGGACTTAAAACTATAAGGAGGTGAGATAATCCTTGCCCTCAAGAACTTACATTTTAATGGCAGAAGACAAGAAGTAAAAAAAAAAAAAAAAAAAAAAAAAAAAAAAAAAAAAAAAAAAAAAGCAAAACAAAACAAAAACAACTGGAAGAGGGAATGGGTATATGTGTGGAGATGGTGGGAAAGTGGCTTATAAGCCTGGTTTTGTGGAAGGATAAGGTAATGATTTACATATAGGAGCTAAGAATATCCAGAGAAGAATCTGAGGTTTCAATAGGGAGGAGAGGAGAGGAATTTGATGGCTGAAGTACAGAAAGCATGGTATGGAGATGGCTGGGAATTGATGTGATAGGCCTTCCACTAAATCTCTTAATGTTACATAGATTATATCAGCTGTTCATCAGTGGAGAATACCACTTTCAACCTATGTAATCTATTTTTCCGTGTCTAAATTTCCAGTTTGTTTCTTCAAATCTTATCTCCCCTGCCCTTTATCTTTTTGATAGTGATGATGGGGATAAAAGAAAATCTGTTATTAATACAATCTGTTGTATTAGCTTTTTTAAGGGAGAAGAAGCAATCATTGTGTAATAAATTGTTATAAAGATGTCTTTTGCTATCAGATATGCAACTGATTTTTTTTTTTAGAAATAAATGTAAGACTTTACAAAGATCTCTTTTCAGTTTTCTCTTCTTGCTTTCAACTTACACTTCCAGCCTTTTGATCTCACTATATCCTGGGGTGTTGCAAAAACAAAGTTAAAAATTGCTAACTTATGCCAGTTCATATTGGATATCAAGTGATTCTAGGGCCATGAGGATTGTCCAGTGCCATTAAAATTAATTGTTTAAAAAGTAAACCAAAAGTTGTAAAAAGGGCCCCCCCACCCTGTGTGAATTGTTCTATTTGTTCATGAATATGAGTGGAGACATACAAAATGAAATTGTGCCCTAAATGTTCATTTATGTATCCAAACACATCATTTGCTTGCATAACCTAGGTGATACTATTGGAAAAAAAATATATTTGAAGATTTAATTAGGAAGCTTGCACAGATGTGATAGAATTATTTAAGCTGATGTTAGCTTCTTCAATCACCCAGTTCCAGTCTTTGCAATTTTTTTAAGTATATGAGAGGAAGAATTTGCTAAAATAAAAAGATAGGGTGCAGAAAGATTGAGGTCAATGGCAAAGAAGAACACCAAGTCTTCCCAGACTCAAGAAAGTGAAGACTTTGAATTCCTTTGTATGTGAGAGGTTTTGGAGAAAATTTAAAAAACAAATAAATATATTAAGTGGGAGTGGTGATAAAACTTGAATATTAAGTGCCCTTTCTCCCTAATAAGTTCAGAGAGGATACTTATAAAGACTTCTCCCCTTCCCCATCCAATTCAATGATCTAGATGCATGTAGTAATTATATGGCAGGTACAAGACATTTTCCTTTACATCCCTTTAAGTAAACTTGTCTTCCTGAGATGGATGAGAAATTAAGCTAGAATGGAGACTTTACTGGCAGCCTTTTATCTATTTTTCCTTTCATCTAGAATATGTTACTTCAGATGTTGATATGGATTTGGGCACTAAGTGTTTTATGTATCATGCTAATTTATAGTGAAAACCAGTTCAAAAGACAAGAATGTGTAAAAGAAAGAGGAGGAGGTACCTCTTCTCCCTTTAGGCTATCTCAAATAAGTTTTCAAAATTTCTTCCTCATTTTTGTATGACATAGTCATATCCCTTGTTAAAACATAATAGAAGGACAATTGAATAGTTTATGTGATGGGATGGGGAGAATAGCAGAGGGACCCCTCTGCTTTTTTTTTTTTTATATATTTGCCAATATCAAAGATACAATTTTCTAATATGCTGTGTAGCAGTAACTGGTTTACCTGTCACAAGTCTCTTCTCATTCTTTCCTTTCCCTTTCCAATTTTCTTATATTTTACCCATCATCACATTCACTGTTACACATATTGTCCTTCTTCTTGTTCTTTGAATAAGACATTTCATTTGAGCATTTTCACTGGCTGTACTCATGTCAGATACTGTGCTAAAACATTGGTATACAAAGAGAATTAAAAGATGATCATCATGTTCAAGGAGTTTATGGTTTCATGCAGGAGAAAATATGCAAAAAAACTATGTCAGAAAAAGGATAAATTGGAGATGGTCAATAGAGAGAAGGCAGTAGCATTAAAGGGGATCAGAAAAAGCTTCCTGCAGAAACTGAGATTTTAGTTGAGATGTGGAAGTCAGGGAAACTAGAAGGTGGAGTAGAGACTTCCACAGCCAGTGAAAATGCCCAGTGTTGGAAGATAAAATATATAGTACAAGGAACAGTAAGGATTGTATCAGTTCATCAAAAAAGGTGTAAAAGGTAATGAGATTGAAAAGTAGGAAGGATCCAGGTTGTGGAAGGTTTTGAGTGATAAACAAAAAATTTTATATTTGACCCTGGAGGCAAAAAGAATCCACTGGAATTGATTAAGCTTAGGTGAGGATGGGGGAATGCCATATTCAAACTTCTGCTTTAGGGAGATGACTTGAACAGCTGAGTGGAGGGTGACTGGAATGGGAAGAGATTTAAGGCGGAAGATCTACCAGCAGGCAATAGTCCTTGCATGAGGTAATGAGAGTTTGGACCAGGATTGTGGCAGGTCAGAGGAGAGAAGGAAGAGAATCAAGAAATTTTAGACAGGTAGAAATAACAGAATTTGGCAACAGGCTGGGTAGAGGAAAAAGAGGAAGGAGTTGAGAATGACCCAAAGGATGTGAGCCTGAGAGATTGGGATGATAGTTACTTCCTTGACAGTAATAAAGATGTGTCTGTTGGGATAGTAAGAGCCTATTAAATGCTTGACAACTGATTGGTGTGAATCCAGAATTTGGTAATAATGACTTCCTTTAGATACCTTAGAATAAGAGAATCTTGGAACAGAGCTTACATATTGCAGATATTTTGAGTTCTTAATCTTGCCTTTTGTGCAGCCTCATGTGCCAAATGCTTTGACTATATTCTCCTGAGGTAAAATACTAGCTTCAGAATAGAATTAGAAGCCGACTTTGGGCAGTATCAGAATGAGGTGGCACTGTGCCCACCAGAAGAAAAGAGTTTTGCTTTTTTTTTTCCTCAAAAAGAAAGCAAAAAACCCTCTCCCTATCCTCTTAGTTGACTTTCATTAACTTGTAGGGTAGGTGAAATCACCTAGGTTCTCCAATTCTGTTGTGAAAGACAAGGGTCATTTATTTGAGGAGGGATCCCAGAGATCAGGGGCAACTGGAGTTGGGAATGCAGCTGGCATTCCGAAAGCAGTGCTGGGAGGTAGCCCATTCATGAAATGAGTCACCATGTCAGCTCAGACACAAGAACAAGTCCCAAGAAGTTAGCTATAATTGGAGCAAGAATTTACATAAAACTGAAGGCAAGCACGCTTGTCTTCCCCCTTAATCTAAAAACTGTCCTCGGTGGGAGATTTTCTACCCTAAATAAAGCAGATGAAGTACCAGAGGAGGAACAGCATGACCCATAGTTGGTGGCTTTTTAAAAATGTTCTATTTCTCAAGGACAATTATCCTAAAATAAAGCTACAGGTTCCAACTCAGGATAGATATACATCCAGATGTGCAATAACTTCTCCCTAGCCACGATGTTACCTAGATATTTATAATGGAGAATAGCAGGAGTCAATGAGAACAGGTTTTCCACATATCTGACATCCTCCTTACATTTCCAAGTTGAAATTCTACCACTGGGAACCTTTATGAATGTTGTATTTTTCCATTTGAAATCTCATGCCCTTTTCTTTATTTCTTTTCTTTTTTTGGCAGTCTGAGCCTCAAGACAGCTGTGCTTTTGTTGAATATGAACTGTCCTAGTCACTTAGCTTTTGATGGATCCTATTCCTATTCATTCTTGCTGGGTAGGTTGGGAAGACAGAAAATATACATTAGTAGAGCTGGGCTAACAAATACAGTCTAAGCACAAGAGATATTAGATGACTTTCTTATTCTCAGAAAATCATTTCCTCATGGGACATATCATTGACCTTTGCTTAGACCTCTTTTTCCTAGCATAAAATCTAAAGATAATGTGGTTTTCTAATCCATGTGTAGGCAGCTAAATGGTGCCATGTTTAGAACACTGAACTGTGAATCAGTAAGACTCATCTTCGTGAATTCAAGTTATGTAAATCTTTTTTCCCCCTTTTTTCTTCCCTTCTTTCCCTACCCTAGAGATGGCTATCATTAGACACAAATATGTATATATAGTAAGATCATTCTATACATACTTCTATTTGTTAGTTCTTTCTCTGGATACAGATAGCATCTTTTTTCATATGTCTTTTGTAGTTAATTTGAATATTTGTAATAGTTAAAATGGTTAGTTAAAATTGTTCATAAAATTATATTGTTGTTACTTTATGTAAGATTCTGTCTGCTTTTCATTCTTCATTATTTTGTGCAAGTCTATCCATATTTAAGATCATCAAGATCATTTGTTATAGCAAAGTAGTATTCTATCACAATTATATACCACTGTTTAGCCATTCTGCAATTGATGGGCATTCCTGCAATTTCCAGTCCTTTGCCACCACAAAGAGAGCTGCTATCAACATTTTAGAACATATACATTCTTTTCTTTCCCCCTTAATAGTTTTGAGAAATAAATTTAATAGTGGTATCGCTGGGTCAAAGGTATAGGCAGTTTAATAACGTTTTGGGCATAGGTAAACATGTAATAACATTCATATTTTTTCCCTCAATTTTGGAATTCAAGTTTTAAAAATTTATTTTTGCCAAAATGCATAGCTTTCACTATACCATGGCTTAGTATGGTGTGTTTGATGAGCCATATTGGAAGACTAGGAGAGCTAAGCGTCAGCCCTGTGGAAAGAGAATTTGTTCCTGCTAACATGTCTGAAGAACTAATAAACAGGGCAGCCATACTGTCTAGCTGAGAATTATAGAATTGGATTGATTTAGACAAATTAAGTAAATAAATCATGAACTAATTGAGAGAATTTAGTGCTCTGGATGTTCAATAATAATAAGGAACCTCTGAGTTTGCAAGTTTTACAGAATAGTGATTGACAGCTAGGGTAAGAATGTTCTTGGGGTGCGTCTCCTCTGTATTCAAGGGAAATGGATCAAGATGAGGGAGACAGAAGATGGAGTCCAGACTGTTGGTGGGACAAAGAATATGGGGAAGTGAAATTTCTGACTCAAACACACTGTCTTTGGGTAACCAAACTTGGTGGTAATCCACCAAGTTGCCTTGAGGATTCTAAATGATAGGTCATTCTTTATTGCTTCCCTACCAGATATGGATGACTATCCTTTTCCTCCTTTTCTTTCCCCCCCTCCATTTCCTCATGTTTCTTTTCCTTTTTCTTCCTTTCCTTCTTTTTTTTCATTCTCTCCCCTTTACTTCTCCTCTTTCCATATTCCCTTCTGCTTTACCAATCTTGCCCTATCATTATTCCATCACTTAACCCTTTCCCCCTACCTTTTGTATCCTTATTCCCAACATTGCAGCTGAAGATGTAATTTGATAGTTGTTGGTTCAAGGATTTAAGTTTCCTCTCTTTCTCCTCTCCCAATTAAACACATATCCTGAAATCTGCAGAGATAGAGTGGTTTGTAATTAATGCCAATAGAATGTAAGTTTTTTGGTGACGTGTTTTCAGTTTTTCATTATTATCCTTGATGCTTAACACAGTCTTTGGCACCTAGTAAGATACTTGTTAACTGATTTTAAATTTTGAACTGCTGAAATAGATTTTTCTTGCTCATCTTGATCACTGTAAACAAAAGTAGATAGAGGCTTGTTATTATTTCTTGCAGGCCTAAGCTCTCTATTGATTTATTATTTCTTTGATTTTTTTATAAGCATGTGCTTCCTGAAATGTAAAATCCTAAACCTAATCCTAACCTGTTAATCCTAAATTATATACTGGTGCTTGAAGAGAAATTAAGTTTGTACATTATTAGTACAGTTGAACACAATATTAATCAAGTAGAATTTTAATTACCCGTTGCATAGCAATGCTGACCCAAGTCTTCAACCTTCTAAGTGATTATGAGTCCCAGAAATTTCTTGAACTTGGCCCAGAAATTTCTTGAACTTGGTGTTTTAACTTTATTGTTACTGCAATTTGATTTTTATGTGTTTATTTTATTCATTTTTTCATATATTCATTCATTTAAAAATTTTTGAGTTCCAAATTCTTTCCCTCCTTCTACTCCTTCCCTGTCCATTGAGAAGACAAGCAATATGATATTCCTTATATATATATAAATTTAAGCAAAATATATTTCCATATTAGACATGTTACAAAAAATAGTGAAAAAACATGTTTCAATATGTGCTCAGCGTTTATCAGTTCTTTTTCTGGAAGGATAGTCATGAGTCTGTTGGAATTATCATAGATCATTGTCTATGTGGTAGTCTTTCAGTTTATTATTGTTATTGTACTGTTGTTATATTATTTTCTAGCTTTTACTCATTTCAATTTATCAATTTCTTAGGTTATCATTTTCCTGTTTGTCTCTCTTTTTTATGTTGTTTTTCTACTTATTTAGTTTTCTAAACAGGGTTCAAGGAATATGGTTTTTAAACTCTTTCTGGGAACATGCTGATCTTACAGGATCTGCATTTCACTTTCTACTGGAGAGTCCTGGAAGCTATTGGTGAGTCTGAAGTTGGTGTTCTCAAAAAGTCTGCATATTTTATTGACTTGGCCATTTGATGCTTACTCTTCAGCTTCAGAACTTGGCTAGTAATCCCCTAAGCCCAGCCTATCAGCAGGTTACATGGAATATAAGCAGTACATGCCATCATAACCATCAGAAAGACCTATCCCATTGCTCATTATTGTTTCCATATACCTAGCCAGCTTCTGAGGTTATGCAACTAGCCTGGAGTCTGGATTGTGTGACATTATAGCAGCCTTTGAATACTTCTACCCTTGCTGTTCTAAGGCACATGTCTCTTCTATATAGTTTATGTTGTGTAGCATAGGGGAGAAAGGCTTATATGAAGCATTTCCTGTTGCCAAGGTAAAGGAGATAGTGTTTGAACTTAGGTTATCCTGAGTATTTGGAGAGGATGCTAACAAACAGATTACTTTCAGTTGCGTTTTCCCAAATTTCTTCCCTTGCTCCATCCCTAGATTAGCTCTACTCCTGTTTATCCTGCCTACTTTTTCTATATTTTAACATGCACATTTATCAAGCTGCCTCTTTAACTGTGAGCCATGGCTAGCTTCAAAGCCATCTGCTTATAACTGGAAAGCAAAGCCTGAGCCATTCAACCAAATTCCAACTTTTGGAGGAAAGAGCTTCCTTCTTCCTTTTCACTCAGCTTCTGGGAGGTGCACAGGTCAGTGATGGAACTTGCAGTGAATTCAATTTAGCATAAGGGATTTAGAACAGGGACACTCTGAATTTACAGGATCATTTTAGAATTATGGATTTAGAATTAGAAGGGACTTTTGAGACCATTTAGTTCAACCCTTTCATTTCACAGATGACAAAATTGAACCAGAGGGGGAAATGTCTTGAGATAAGGACATACAGGTAGTAATTATGAAAAAAGGGATGAAAAGTACTTTGAAGTACTTTAACTAAAAATCTAGCACTCTTTCCATTGTTCCATACTATTTGCCTGATAAGTAGTATGGTGTAGTAAAGAACAGACCAATTTAGAAGTCAATAAGACCTAACTTCAAATTTTGCTCCTAATACATGCTAGATATATGATCATGGGCTAGTCATTGAACCTCTCAGTATCCCAGGGACCTCACTAAGATTATATATAGCTTATTACCAGTTGTTATCAGGAGCTGTAGTTCCCAATTCTGATGAACTCACATATCTTAGATTTCCCTCTCCCCAGCTCCCAGATCCCCTGGATCCAGTATGGTGACTTGTTCATAGATCCATGCTTAATGGGTCTTCTTCAATGGAATGGAATTGAGGATTTTATACTTTCTTTCCATTGAAGAGATCATTTCTAGAAGCTATGTCACCAGAATCTATGTCCTAGATTGCCATTGGTTTAAGAAACTGCCAGATATTTTTTAAAAAGAGCTCATCCAGCTACATGGGCTGGTGCTGCAATTATTTCAGATAACAAGTCACCATTGGCTACTCATTTCTGGTATTGTTTGAAGGAGTTTTTACTGATAATAGCTGCCATCCTCTGCATAATGGGAAACTGGAATAAGAGGACTTAGTCATGAAATAATTTCTATGACAACTCCCCAAACCTTTAGCAAGATGGTGTTCTCCACTTAGTTATTGATTGAGTTTTCTAAGATTAAAAAAAAAAATTATTCTGCTTTGGGATGTTGTCTTTTGTTGTACCTCATCTAGGTATAATATTCACCCTTTGAGGCTGAGCAAATGTCATTGTTGACCATGTGGAAGAACTGTCTAAGTATATGTATATGTATTTGTATATGTATATGTATATGTATATGTATATGTATATGTATATGTATATGTATATGTATATGTATATGTATATGTATATGTATGTGTGTATGTGTATATATATCTGGACCTTGGAAATGCATTAAAGTCCTTGGACTACATTAGATAGGCCAAATATCTTGGTAATTATCAACCAACATGACAGAGGCTGGATGTATCCATGTGAGAAAAGAAACAATTCTTATAATCTGATTTCGCACATTTCCCTTTATAATAATTATTAAAGCATTTGTATTTGGGATGGCTTACAATCAATAATGGGAATTCATCCTATCATTTATACTCTGAAGTTTCAAATACTTAATGAACCTGGCACACATATTATATTTCCTAATTAAAATCAACGTACCTGCTAATTCTACAGTCAGCAGAATATGGGTAGCCCTTACATTAATAGATGAAGGGAAATATATTGTCTAGGAACTCTTGAAATGTAGAAATATTGGGAGACACTGGTTTTAGCTGGTTGATTGGAAAGGTCATATATTACTTGGAAAAAAGATTTAAAATGTTTGTTTCTTGACTGGTAGGGCCATTTTACTGGTGATATTTGAATAAGCTCCAATCTATACTCTCCTCATGAGCATGGGGTCCTTGGGAACAAGGGTTCTGAGAGTGTCTGACTTGATAGAGTCACATTTCTCATGAGGTTCTGTAATGACAGCCATGGAATATCCTGGCAGCCTTTGTTTCTAACTATGGGACAGGGTGACTATGAAGAAAACTGAAGATAAGGGATATTTAAGAGAGGGACTTAGATATACATGAAGCTGGAGGCTAATAGGGTCCTGTTTGCAGGGAAGTTGTGCATTCTTCCACAATGACTACATGGGGAAAGACTGAGATCTGGACTATTTGGCCACATAGGGGAAATCTTTCTCTTCTCCTCCCTTGACATTGACTATTGTGAGAGCAGTAGAGATGGTTTAATTAATTTAATTAACTGTACCTGAAAAGGTATGGCGATGGCTGCTTCTTGGAGGAGACCCCAACATCAAGTCAGAGTCTGACTGTGGCACTCACATCATTTTTGGAGAGATAAACAGAAAGACTCTGAATCCCCAAAACACCTTTATGTACTGGACCCTGGTCACTTGGAGAAAGAATGGAAAATACCAGGATAAATACCTTGCCAGTTTCTTCAGGGAGACACTGGGACTCATGAAATTTCCTGTTAATTTGATCTGACTATAGAGAGAGTCTTCTGTTTATTCTGGAAAAAAAACCCCTTGTGTTGGAAAGAAGAGGAATTTTAAAGTCATTTTTAGGACCTAAAATTGTCTCCCTTTTCCCAAGAACTGCTTTCAAATATCTTAATTTGTCACACTGTCCCCATTTTCCTCAATCCTGTTTTTATTACTCCCTATGTCTCTTATTGCACCAGATTTGTGGGATATGGCAAAACTTTCTGATTAAAGTTTTATAAGTCATATTTTATAAGTGAATCAATGAAACACATAGGTAATGACAACATTAAGAGGAGTGGTTTTCCTTTTACAATAGTATTTGAGCCAAGATATGATTAAATAACCACAGAAAGCAACCCTCAATCAATGAGACAAGTAATAACCCACAAAGAAGCAGAACTATGGGGAACGAGGCAGTCAGCTTTTTGAGAGTTGGAGAGAGCTTGGCCAGAAAGCCTGCTAGCATTGGGTGATATGCATGGTAAATGAGGATGAACTTTTGAGTGACAGCACCTCATCCTTACTTTTGAATAAGATTATGTACTGATTTTAACACCAGCTAGCTATAAAATGAATGAAACAGAAATATGTTAAAAATCCTTCTAAGGTATGATAAATGGGTGATATTTTTTAACTAGTCAATGAAAGAAGGAATGTAAATTCCTTTAAATTGTTGCCAATTTTATCTTTTCATAAAACATAGAAATGAATTAGAAATTTATTTAGGGTCCCCTTTCTTTTCCTTGTTGGTCTGATGCCATTTTGAAAATCAGAATGTGAAGCTAAAAGGAGACAAGGTGAGATCAGCTGCCTGTGTACGGTATCTGAGTGTTTTAGATTTACAAAGCAGACTGATCCTTCAGATTATACTGGTAGGAAATGAAAACTTCTTAGCCTGTCTGCTGATCTGAATCATGCCATGATAGACAGATGTGTGTGACAATGTAAAATCACTTTTATTGCCAGTAGCTATAAGAATCATTACTTATATGTCAAAAGACAGGACATCTGGAGTTGTTTATAAAAAGCCCCTCAAATGAAGAATGTTAAAATGAAAAAACAAAACAAAACAATAGACATACTAGATTGGTCATATAGATAAGATGAAATTGATTCATTAAACTTGTATGTCACTGGGATTTTGAATTAAAGTTTGGGGAAGAGCAGAAACCTTTTTCTTTCAGAATGACAGGTGTTGTCAGTAAAAAATAGAAAAAGAATGGAGATTCAGATAAAGCAAGCTTCATGTCCCTGATTTGGAAACTCACATGGTGAAACATCACATGCCTTGGAATTTTCTTCCACAAAACATAAGGGTACAGAACTCATATTAAAAATAGAAGAATTAGCAAATCTTGATTATAGCTTTGGTGGAAATGATTTTCAAATGTTTGGCATCTTATTTGTGTTTAAAGAAGACTTTCTTTTTGAGGAGCTCAAATTGTTTTGTACACATTAATTTTCAACGCACGTCTTAAATCTGGTGCAATACGAGAGATAGGTAATGATAAAAAACAGGATCGAGGGAAATGGGGCAGGTGAGACAAACTGGGATCTGTAATTGGAAGCAGTTCTTGGCAAAGAAGAGCCTATTTTTAGTAGTCTTTTCTTTTCCCTGTAAAAGTGTACAATACTCTAAAATTTGCTTAGTTCTTTCAGAATAGAAATAGAGCACCTAGAAATAGAATAGCTAAACTTTGGTGGATTTGGTGGGGTGGTAAATATGTGTTGAAAACAGAGGTTTTCAAGATTTCTCATTGTGATTGCTTCCCCCAGAGAGCACCTGTGACTACCAAAGTTAAAATATTATCCCTCTTCCCTCTGTCTCCAATCTTTCATCCCCACCCCACAAGAGTCCTATTCTTGCAGTTGAACAACCTAGCAACTGTACAAAACTCCAGTACTATTTTCTTCCCTCAGCTTACAACTAATTTTAAAGCTTGGTTTAGCTAAAAAAGAATTGAGAAAATATATTTCTTTTCTTCTTTTGTATAAGTGAGGGTCTAAGGATATGGAATAATGCATATGCTGTTGTTAATTATAGTTGAAATGTTGATTATAGTTGCTCAAATATTTTTCCTCTTACTTAAAATTTTTAATAGAAGAGAAAGCTCACTGGAGAAAATGGGTTCATATATATTAAAAATGAATGATATATTAAACAAAATGTCAATAAAAATAAGTGATATGGGGGATCGGCCAGTAAGTCTTGTAGAGTTTCTGTATGAATGCATGATTTTGCTTTTCCTGGTGAGTTATGAAGAGCATGCAAAACATCCTCTGTCTGCTTCCAATCTGAAACATGGATCTTTGAGAAAGAGCTGCTTCTTGAAGAAGTTCCTTGGACATGAGTGTCCAAGAAACCATAAGTGATTATATAATGATAAAAAATCTTCAAGTTGACTGAAAAGCCAATAGACTAATAACTCAGTAACAACCCAGCCAGAACTAATAGGTCATACCAAAGATCTTCCAAGGGAAGATCTAAAACTCTCTTCTTGGGGGCATTTTAGTAAGAAAAATTGTCATAAAGGACATGTAGGGAAGAGTCAGCAGACTTTATATCCCAATGGCTGCCATGTGTCCTTGAAGGTATGATACCATTGTTTCCTTTGTTTCTGTGTTCCTTCTTTCCTGATATTGTGAATGAATATTCTCTGAAGGAAACCAAGAGACCAATGAGAATGAGGACTCATGAACCAGCTGTGCCAAATTCAGAAATGAAGTTTCACCAAGAAAGAAAGGATTTCCAGGGGTGGGAGGTACCCTTTGGTCAAAGTTGTTCTATACATTAGGGCCTTGATAGATTTAGGCTTTGTTTGAACCCACTTTCTCCTGGAACTAAGTGTGTATAGAGCAAACAATCCTTGCTGTTTCTCTCTCTCTCTCTCTCTCTCTCTCTATATATATATATATACATATATATATATATATTTAAAAACTAATTGAAATAAAAGTAGTTAACTGATATAGAAGAAAACATACCACATAAGGGCTTGTGAGTGATAATATTAGAAACACAACCATTCAGGATTATCCCTAGAATGCTGAACCACCCTCTGGACACTCAACTTCCTTCTGTAGGTAGAGATTAGGAGAGTGAATCCAGGAGATGTAACACATAAGATAATTTGTTTTGAGCTCTGAGATTATTAGGAGAGAATGAGGGAAAATTTACCAGAGGTGTCAAATGTGGGGACTGTAGGCTACATGTAAACCACCACACTCACAAGTTTGGCCCAAATCAGATTAAAATTTAATTGGGAAATAGTTAACAAAAATAAAAATAAAAGAAGACATATTTGATATAACATTTTAAACTAAGCTCATATGTAGCTTGCAGGGATCCTTGTATTTGGATTAGTGACTTCTGTTCCTGTTTGAGTTTGATATCACTGTTTTACACCAGTTGTGGAGTGTGATATTTCACTACTATTGCAAACACATTGCTAGGCTACCAAAGCTCTCATCCATTCACCAATTTGATCATGTTCTATGACTCCTCAAGAAAAAAAGTTTTGATGTAAGGAAGGAAAGAGAAAGAAAATGGAAGGAGAAATATTGGTCTCACAAAGAGTGATACTAGAAGCAAATTCGAAGAACAAAGCATAGTCTACCTTTCAGATCTGTGAAGAAGAAAGGAATTTGTGGTCAAAGAAGAACTAGAGTACATTATGGAATTCAAAATGGATAATTTTGATTATATTAAGTTAAAAAAGTTTTGTACAAACAAAACCAAAGAAGACATGATTAGAAGGCAAGAAAAAAACTGGGAAAATTTTTTATATCTAAAGGTTCAGATAAAAAAATCCTCATTTCTCTAAAACATATGGAGAATTAACTCAAATTGATAAATATTCAAGTCATTCTCCAATTGTTCATATCAAAGGATATGAACAGATAATTTTCAAATGAAGAAATTAAAACCATTTATAGTCATATGAAAAAATTCTCTAAATCACTATTGATCAGAGAAATGCAAATTAAAACAACTTCGAGGTACCACTACACATCTCTCAGATTGGCTAAGATAATGATGACTGTTAGAGGGTATGTGGGAAAATGGAACACTAATACATTGTTGGTGGAGTTGTGAACTGATCCAACCATTCTGGAGGAACTATGTCCAAAGGGTTATAAAACTCTGCATACACTTTGCAGTGTCCAGCAATTTCTCTACTGAGCCCATATCTCAAAGAGATCATAAAAAAGGAAAAGGACCCACATGTGCAAAGTAGCAGCCCTTTTTGTAGATGCTAGAAACTAGAAACTGAGTGGATGCTCATAAGTTGGAGAATGGCTGAATAAGTTATGATATATGAATGTAATGGAATATTATTGTTCTGTAAGAAACGATCAGTGGGATGATTTTAGAAAGTCCTGTAAAGACTTACATGGACTGATGCTAAGTGAAGTGAGTAGAACCAGGAGAACATTGTACACAGAAATAACAAGATTATGTGATGATTAATTCTGATGGACGTGGCTCTCTTCAATAATGAAATGATTCAGGCCAGTTCTAATGGTCTTGTGATAGAAAGGGCCCTCTGTACCCAGAGAGAGGACTGTGGGGACTGAGTGTGGACCGCAAAATAGTATTTTAACTTTTTATTGTTGTTTGTTTGCATTTTGTTTTCCTTCTCATTTTTTTTCCTTTTTGATCTGATTTTTCTGCTCTTTTTTGCATATCTTTTCATTGTACTTATGTGTGAGCTATTATCATTCAATTAATAGCACTTAGATCTTCTAAATAAAAATTTAAAAAGATATCTTTTGTGTTAATTTCAAGTTTATTTATAAGTATATTTTTCTCCTTTTCCCTAACTAATGAGCTATCTTTTGTAAGAAAGAATAAAAAGGAAAGAGTGGAAAAGGCAGTTTAACACAACTTACCAACACATCAACTTAGCTTGATAATAAATGCAACTGTCTATATTAATTATCCTCCATTTCTGACCTGGATTAAAGACCTGGATCGCTTGTTCTTTTCATGGTTAAATTATCCCTTTGCCAGTGACATTTAGTATTTACCTAAAGCAGTATTTCTATTGTACAATATTAGGTGAAAGAAGAAAGAGTAAAAGATTAGGTGAAAGAAGAAAGAGACATGGTGGGAATGATGAGATTTTTTTCCCCAAAAGGGATAGTTGACAGCTCAAAATAAAAAGATCTGGACTCCTCAATAAGATTTTGGAATGAAGGCTCTGATAGGCAGGGGATGATGTATTGAGTTATTACTACCTGCTGTACATCTGTATACATATGTGTTGTAAAAGGTGTTAATCATTCTATCTCTGCAGGCTATTTTAGGGGTGATGATGGTGAGGTCATGTGAATTCATTTCTTTAGCTTTCTCCCACGCCACCTCTTCACCATGTGTGCTAGTGCTGGGATATTTTTATTCTGTCTCATAGTACTCTCTTGCTGTTTTCCCTTCCCCCATTTCAATAAAAAGAAAGTTGATTCTTTCATTTCTTTTTGCTTTACTGAAAATATTACTGAAATTGGGAAGAATATTAACATGTTTCCAGCCTCCTGTTCTTTCTTCAGATTGATATTGATTTGACTAATAGTAAACATCTTGAAATGTTGAGAAATTCATACTTCATTCATTTCAGAATATATTGCTGTACAATGTACAAATGTACAAAACACACATTTTTGAGAGAAGATTCCCCTGTTGTCTTTTTAACTTTTTTCATGCTTTTTAGATTTTCTTCCAAAAATTAATTTCTGCTTTACTTTTCATGTAATATCATAATGCTCAAATTATGCCCTACATACTATCCTTTATTAGGAAGCATATTAAGAAAGTGTTTTTTGCCACCCTCTCCTCCTTCTCCTCTTCCTCTTCTTCTTCCTTTTCCTCCTTTTCTTCTTCCTCCTTCTCTCCTTCTCCTCTTCCTCCTTTTCTTCTTCCTCTTTTTTCTCCTCCTCTTCCTCCTCCTTCTCTTCCTCTTTCTCTTCTTCCTTCTTCTCTAGGCTTGTGATTTCCCTGGTGTTGGGAACTGTCCATCAGGAAAACTCTTGTACTAGAGCAGATATTTTGCTGCTCTGTAATATATAGCTTTAGAAAGTTGCTTGGAAGAGAGGTTAAATTACTTTCCAGATTACCCACGCTGGACTTTTACCCAAATATTTCTGATTCTTACAGAGATGACTCTCCATGAACTTTGCTACAACTCCTAAACACTTGACTCAAGCCACGTCATTCACTATATATTTGTCATATAGTTGTACAGACCTATTGCATAGTTATTCGGTCATTTTTGACTTTTTGTGACCCTGTATGGCATTTTCTTGGCAAAGATATGAGCATACTTTGTCATTTCCTTTTCCACTATTAAGACAGAGTTTAAGTGATTGACCCAGAGTCACACAATTAAGTGTCTGAGGTCAAATTTGAACTCCAGGTCTAGTACTTGATACACACACACACACACACACACACACACACACACACACACGGTTTGTAAGTTCAGAGAGATAAGCTTCAAGTCCTGAGTATGATTTGAATTATTGTGCTTTTTCAGTCAGAAAGAGAATTTAAATGACCCACAGGATTAAAAAATATTTGTTATAAATATAAATTTAAACACTAAAAAGGTCTAGCTCTTTAGACCTACTGCATAGAAAGTATTAATCTGATTCTTTTGTAGGATAAGAAGATTTTAAAAAGTCATAGTTTTCGCCCTCAAAGAGTTTAAAATCTGGAGTGTGTATGAGGGTGTGTGTGTGTGTGCTTTGTTTGGAAGGAACAGGAAGATATGTCCTTAAGTATCTAAAATGTAAGGGACACTGAGATTTGAAGTATTGTGTTTTGTTTTGTTTTTTTTAGTGAGAAAAAACTTAAATGATCTATATTTTTAAAAAAAATTATTTTAAAAATATGTACTTAAGTACTAAAAAGAGCATTTCCATGTAAATAGCAGAATATTAAACAAAATATTTTATATGAAAACACTAGACTGCTAGGTAGTGCAGTGGATAGAATGCTGAGCCTGCAATCAGCAAAGCTCATCTTTGTGAATGCAAATCTGGCTCAGACACTTACTAATTGGGCGACCCTGGACAAGTCACTTAAGTCTATTTGCCTCAGTTCCTCATCTGTAAAATGATCTAGAGAAGGAAATGGGAAACCATTTAATAAAACCCCAAATGGGATCACAAAAACTCAACATGATAAAAAATGACTAACAACAATTATATGAAAACATAAATCTTGATTTCATATTACTTGCTTTTATAAAATAGTGTATAATAAATTCTGCATGGTAAAGAATTTTACAATAAATTGTCCTTTTTTGTACTCCTCCTGAACATCCTTCCACTCTCTTCTGTACACTTTTGGGTGCATTTAAAACGTTATTGTAGTCTTCTTCTTTTCATCATTACTGCTAATCCTCCACACTATCTTCTCCTTCTTCTCCAAAAAAGACCACGTTCTCCCATTTTATCCAGGGCCATCTTCAGTTGTCTTGATTTATATTTGGCCACTGGACCCAGATGGTTCTGGAGGGGAAAGTGAGGCAGGTGACTTTGCAAAGCCCTTACTCACTTAAATCCAATTCACTTGCATTTCATGGCATCCTCTCCCTGATATTATGGTCCTTTTCAAGATTGAAGGACAGAACAACCTCTCCAATTAAAAAAGAAACAGTAAGGGGGGGAGACCTTGTAGTAAATAACTTCAAACAAAGCAAATACACATAATAACTAGGTCCAAAAATATGTATCTTTCTGTACTTTGTGTCTATTATCTCTCTTACAGGAAATGGGTAAAGTGCTTTATTATGCATCCTTTGTAAACATAGTTGTTCATTGCGTTTATCAAAGTTCTTAAGTCTTTCAAAGTTTTTTTTTTTTTTTTTTAATAATGTTACTTTCCTTGTATAAACTATTTTTCTGGTTCTACTTGCTTCACTCCATGTCAGTTTATGCTATCCAGAATTCTTTGAAACTATACTTTCTATCATTTCTTTTAATCCAATAATTTCTCACTATCTTCATTCAGCTGCTACAAAATTGTCTAATAAGCAAGATAGGACATCCTTTTAGATTCTAGTTCTTTGTTTTTCTTATTTTCCTCCCAGATTTCCCATTTAGAATTAGAAATTTTGTTTTACTTGTGAATATTCTCTTTCTAGCATCATCTTTCCTCTTAAACTATTTCTTATTCTTCCTTGTTTGCCTATTGAGTTTGGTAAATTACCAAAGAAAATTGTGCATATGTATCAATTTTTTTTGTTTGTTTCTTTTTTGGTCCATTTTATAATGAATCAGTTTTATTTGATGTCCACGTACTTCTTCTTTTATGTTTGTATGTTCTCAGCATCTCAATTATGAGAAATATGAGAAATACTCCCATGTGGTATGCTCCCCTCTACTGGACAGCTTTTGTAATCACTACTTCCTTGATGCTTATTAACTATCCCTTTAATATTATATTGTAGAATTTTGCCAAAGCTCAAAGTTGATCTCATTGGACTATGATAACATATCTTCTTTTCTTTGTTCTTTCTTCTTTTTGGAAATGAATATAATATTTACTCAATTGGAATCTTTCATATTCTTTTTTTTTTGAGATCACTGACAGTGTCAAAGATATCACATATAATACTTCTTTCTCTATTCTTTGATGTAGTTTGTTGGAACTTGTTGACTTTAGCACATCAAAGGTGTTCTCAGCTATTTCTCTATTTATACTGGATTCTAACCCCATTTACCAATTTTGTTTGTCCTTTCCAGTTCAATGAATATCCTCCTTGATGAAAAAACAAAGTCAGAATCACAAAGTTGAGAAATTCTGCCTTTTCCCCAACACGTCAGCCTCTTCTCATTTATACCAAGCATCAGTTCTATCCATTCATTGAATCTCATATTTTTTTCCCAAAGAGCCTAAAATGTCTACTTAGGATGTCTTTAGAATTCCTTATGCGTTTCAGTGCTCTGGATCCAGTTCTTATTGGATTCTGCAGTGCTTTTGACATGTCTTGGATATGTGTCATAGGAAGATATAGCCCTCTTTGTTGTTAATGTCAGAATAATTATATAGCTGTCTCATTACTGTTCCACTTCTATTCCTCTCATCTTCCTGTAATAAGGAATGTTTCTCCTTATTGAAACTATGGAGCCACATTATTATTCCTGGGAAATCTAGCAATTGCTAATTCCTTAAAGGGTTCAACTGTTCTGTGGGAGTTTCGTATCTATTGCTTCCAAATATTCAGTGGTCCTCCTTATTCCTTTTCTCTGCTTTGCACTTTCTTCTCTCCTATCCCCAATTCCTGAAGCTTTTCTGTTTCTACAGGTTCTTGTTCTTCTTACTCGTTTTTACATAAAGTCCATAATTGTCTTTGTTAGTAAGAACAAAGTCTAGATTGACTCAATCAATCCAAATCAAGTGTGAATAAGTCCTATAAACCTCTTTGAATCCATTAAAGTCATTGTGTGAGAGATTTGGTTAAGCTCTTTAGTTCAGAGAGATCTTAAGAAAATCTGAAAATGGAGAGGAAGAAGTGGATAACACAGAGCTAAACCAAGGGCCAGAAATCTCTCATAGCAACCAGTGAAAAGAGAATGAGAAGCTAGGACTGAGTTGGGACACAGAAAGGAAATGTTGAGGGCCACTGGATCTATAGGGATTTACTGTTGGCACTTTTTTTGCTGTCTTATTAAAAGATTAAGGTAATCTCCAAGAAAAAGAACTTCTTTTCCCTCCAACTTCTCATCCTACTACCTATCCATAGGTAATAAAATTACTATTTTGTTATCCAAATGTTTCCAGTGATCTGAATTGTGCCTCAAGTATGAAAAGTAAAGGAATCTCATTTGCCCCTTGTCTACTAAGCATGCTAGTTAGTTTAAAGTTATCATGGCTTTTAATTTGATAGATTTATAGATTTATACCTAAGAATGACTTAGAGGTCAGGGAATACAATTCCATTCCTAATTTTCTAAATAAGTAAATTAAAACCCATAGAGATTAAGTCAATTTTCCAATGTCACAGAATTCAGTAGAAGATCTGAAATTTAAACTCAGATCTTTGATCTCAAATACAATCCTATTTTGACTTTATCAACATCATTTTTATACATTACTCATATTTTTTTCAGAACTAATCTCATACTTCTCTTATTGAAAGAGAGTTCTACTTTTCTAACATTTCTCTAGCAGATTCTTACTTCTGGAATATTTCTTTAGCTTCTAGACTTGATTTGTTGACAGTCCTTTGGACAATTCCATAGTGAAACTCTGGAACATCGATTTCAAGTGTGCCAATCTGTTATTCTGAAAACAAGCAAGACAAAAAGAACTAAGAAGAATCTGAGACATTACATGTATATATATACTTATAAGGTTTTAAAAACAAGTCTATATTTGAAGGTTTTTGCAAAGGTTAAATTATTGCAATAGTCATGGATATCAAGTATATCAAGTACATAGGATCACAGATTTAAAGCTGAAAACTGTTTTCATTTTGCACAATAAGAAATTGAGATTTCAGGAGGCTGGGCAACTTGTTTGAAATCACACTGCTAGTTAATATTAGAGGTGAGATTCAAACCCCAAATACTTTGAATCTGATCTCTGCTATTTTTCCACATTCATCAAATCACCTCTATCAATGCAATTTAATTTATTTATTGACCTTGTAAGCCATAAATGTTATAAGCCAAATTATCTAATTATAATTCTAAAATAATGTGAATTACAAGGTGGAATCAAGACTCATCTTATCTTCTACACAAAAGGATGCAATCTCCTTTAAAAATTTTTTTTAAAGTTGATGGATGGATTAGAAAACTAGAAATCTCCAGAAAAAGGAAGCTTCTCTTCACCATGAGGGGACAGAATGGATTAAAGAGAATGCCTATCATTTTCTCCTTTATAGCATTCTCTCAGTAGTCAATGTGAAATTCTATGGCTAAACTGGTGAACTGGATTTGAATGGTTTTGGCTTCAGGTTCTGGGTTGTTGTCCCAAAGCTGGTCTTCTGAGTTTCCATTTTATCAGTGTAACTCTAGCCCTAGAATTAACTGCTCTATACCCACATCCCTCTGCTCACAGATGTTCAGGGGTGCCCCAGGACTTCCTTTTCCATATAGTCCCTTATCACTTACTTTTAATTTATTTCAAAACATAACCCTGCTATTTTCTTCTTTTTCCAAGTTTGTACCTCATTTTGAAAATTTTCATAATCAACTCTCTTGTCTCATCATTGTAGGCACTCAATGCCAGGCTAGAGCGCTCCATTAAAGAATGTGCTCAGATAAAATCTGATTATAAATTTAGTCTCTGTTTCTTTTATATATGATTGAAGTTGCTTGCTTTATATGAATTGTTTTCAATAACTGAAATGTTTCTCCTAGGTAATATGTATAATAACCAATAATGACATATGTAAAAACACTAAAAGGCAGGTGATGTCAGATGAATTGTAGTGATTAATCTCTATCCTAATAAACTGATCATGAAACACACATCCTTTCAGGAGAGAAGTATCTAACTATGGATGCAGAATGTGACATGCTCTGTTAGTTGGAGTCTCTTTGTCTATGATATTACTTAATGATTTTCTTTATTATTATTATTATTTTTGCTTTAAGGGAGGGTTCTGTTGGTTAGCTTAGGTTAGGATGCTTGTCACAGAAACAAAAAGCACCTATAAAACTGAAACAGTTGTTTTAAATAACCTCCTTTGTGTTTTTTTAAATCCAAAGCATGATGCTGAAAACAAATGACATACATAAAGACAAGCTGAATAATGCTGTGTGATCTAGTAGATTACTTTTTAAAAATCAACTTTGAGAGATATTGAAAGGTCTTATTCCTTACATCTTTTGCAAAACCAAATTGCTTTCAAAATGGAAGCTTATTTAAAATTTTGTAGAGTTAATCTAAGGAAAATATTAAACTTTCAAAAAATTATAGCTCAATATCAAGTTTTTTTTTTTCACAAAAACTGAATGCAGTAGTATGATTCAGAAATCATTTAGGGTAAAAATGAGACCTCATATTTGTGGCAGATTCAACTGAAATAACAAACATTTCAATATAACTTTTCAGGACTTTGGCCCTGGATTATTTGAAGAGACAACTTTTAGTTGGAACAAGTGGAAGAACCCATCTGGGCACTTTTAGGTGCTTGCTGTGTTCATTTCTTGGCTAATGATATCTATCTGCTTCTAGTTCTAGTGGAGATACATTTTTAAAAAAGACTTGCATTTCTTAAATTCCAGATTCAAATAGATTCTGGCGTGCAGGTAGAAAGGGATTTCTGCATTTTGCTGCTGGCATTGTAAAAAACAAATTTGAGTGAAGCACCACTCACTATGGAAGAATTATAATCAGTTTTCAAGGCAGAACTTCACTGACACAAGCTTTTATAATTCTGTAACCAAATAGCCTTCAAAGTCATAAATGCCAATAATGAGGTAGAAGAATAATATAGGCATTGCTTAGATAAAAGCAGGACTTTATACCTTTTCTTTGTTAGGAGGTTGAACTGACCTTGATGTAAGCTTTCTTTTTCTTTCTTTTTTTCAGGTTTTATTTTTTATTATTTTTATTTTTTAATAACTTTTTATTGACAGAACCCATACCAGGGTAATTTTTTAGAGCATTATCCCTTGCACTCACTTCTGTTCCGATTTTTCCCCTCCCTCCCTCCAACCCCTCCCTCAGATGGCAAGCAGCCCTTTACATGTTAAATAGGTTACAGTATATCCTAGATACAATATATGTGTGCAGAACCGAACAGTTTTCTTGTTGCACAGGGAGAATTGGATTCAGAAGGTATAAATAACCCGGGAAGAAAAACAAAATGCAAGCAGTTTATATTCATTTCCCACTGTTCTTTCTTTGAGTATAGCTGCTTCTGTCCATCCTTGATCAATTGAAATTGAATTAGCTCTCTTTATCAAAGAGATCCACTTCCATCAGAATACATCCTCATACAGTATCATTGTTGAGGTATACAATGATCTCCTAGTTCTGCTCATTTCACTCAACTTCAGTTCATGTAAGTCTCGCCAGTCCTTTCTATATTCATCCTGCTGGTCATTCCTTACAGAACAATAATATTCCATATTGTTCATATACCACAATTTACTCAACCATTCTCCAATTGATGGACAACCATTCATTTTCCAGCTTCTAGCCACTATAAACAGGGCTGCCACAAACATTTTGGCACATACAGGTCCCTTTCCCTTCTTTAGTATCTCTTTGGGGTATAAACCCAGTAGAAACATTGATGGATCAAAGGGTATGCACAGTTTGGTAACTTTTTGAGCATAGTTCTTGATGTAAGCTTTCAAGAATTACTTGATGGCATTTTAGGAAGTATCAAGAATTTGGTGATCTGTAATCCTTTATAGATGCTGAAAAGAGAGGACCTGTCAAATGCTCAATGAACAATGATTGAGCTCTCATGGAGGACATGCATAGTGCTGTGCTTGGTACATGAGTTACAGTTGGAAAACAAACCAGAAAGCATGTATCTATGTCAATGATGATGCTATATCTGACTCAGAGGCGCCATTATTCTTCAAGGCCATGTGGCAAACTTACCATTTGTGCCTCATTGAAACCTAATTCATCATTCCTTTGACTTCCTGCCATTCATTCAATCAGTTTCTTGTCTCAAAATAAGCTCCACAGTTGTCAATCCTGATGTAGGACATAGGAAAATCATTACTGTTGATAGATATTATTTCAAGTTCATTTGATCATTTACCAAATAAGATCAGGAGTGTTGCCTAACAAATTCCATGTACAACACCATTAAGAAAATCAATTTTTCGTAGCATCTGGCACATTTTCCTTAGGCTGTCACCAGTGCAATTCATTTTAAAATCTGAAAATCTCAAGTAGACCATTAGTTAGGGGGGAAATATATGGTTTTTCTCTATCAACTAAACAAACATTTATTAAATGCTAATTTTGTGTGAGACATCATAATCAGTTCTAGGGATACAAATGCAAACAGTAAAAAATGATTCCTGGCCTCACTTACCTTTTATTAGAGTGCATATAATATTTACATAGAGGGAAGCAAACTAATTTTAAGTTGGAAGAAAACATTAACCATTGGGATAGGACGTTAAAGAAGACTTTTGGAGGAGGTAGTCCCCCTACAGAGAATGAGTTTCATCCTGATGTCTATTTATTCAATTTAAAAAGTAGCTATTTTGGGGCAGCTAAGTGGTGCAGTATATAGAGCCCAGCACAAGCACCAGACTTCAGAGTCAGGAGGACCTAGTTCAAATCTGACCTCAGACATTTAACACTCCCTAGCTGTGTGATCCTGGACAAATTACTTAACCTTAATTGCCTCAGCAAAAAAAAAAAAAAAAGAATTAAAAGAAATTTCCATAAAATAGTGTCTTGCATTTATAAAGTGCTTTAAATTTTGCAAAGTATTTTATCTCATTTGATGCTTAGAAGAGCTTTATGAAGTGCTTAATAATATCACCAATTTTTTTTAACAGATGAGGAAACTGAAGCCTAATTTATGTTAAATAATTTGTTGAAGGTCACACAGCTAGTGAATGTCTGTGGTAGAATTTGAACTCAAGTCATTCTGATTCCAAGTCCAACATTCTGCCTATTGTGTCAATGTCTACTATACAGAACTTTAAAAAAACCTAACCCATTTCAAATTTTAGTTATCTTTCAGATTTTTAGTTAGGAAAAAAATTTATGAAACAAAACAGAGGAATGAAAAAATTAATAATTTTGATGGCACAACATTTAAAAGTCTTTGCACACAAAAAAATAAAACTAAGATTAAAAAGTAATCAACTAATTGGGAGAAAATCTTTGCAGCAAGTTTCTCAGATAAAGATATATAGACATATGAAAAAATGCTCCAAATCACTACAAATAAAGAAATGCTAACAAAAGCTATTCTGATATTTTACCTCATTTGCTTCAGAGTGGCAAAACTGGTAAAAAGGAAAATGATAAATGAGGAGGGGCTTTAATAGGAAAGAAATATAGATGAACTCTTGGTAGACCTGCAAATAGATATAATTATTTTGGAAAATAATTTACAATTATTAGATGATTATAAATAATAGTGATGTCTAGAAGAAAAGAGGGTTTGAATGGAAAGATTATGAATTCTATTTTGGGCAAGTTGAGTTTAAAGAGATATCCAGTTCAACATATCCAATAGACAGTATGTGTGATTGTGACTCAATAAACAGACTGGAGTTAGAAAAATAGAAATCATTTGCATAATTTCATGATTGACTCTATGAGAGCTAATAGGATCACTAAATCATATAGAAAAGAGAAGAAAGCCCAAGACTGAGCAATAGCGAATACCTATAGTTCACGGGAGTAATAGATATAAAGACTGAGCAAGGAGACTGACAAGGAATGGTCAGACAGATAGGAGAATGATGAGTGAGTATAGATACAAAAACCTGGAGAAGATTGAATATGCAGGAGGGGATCAACAGTATAAAGTGTGACAGAAAGTTTAATAAAGATGAGGATTGATGAAAAGCCTTTAGATCATTGGTATATTAGATTTGTACAGATTTCAGCTAATGATGTAATCTAAAGATTGCTGAAAAATATTGATAAGAGTGAGAGAAGAAGAAGGGGATGCAATTAGCACTGATGGCTTTTTATAAGGTGTTTGCCTGAGAAGAGGAGATGCATGAAACAAAACTAGTGAAGATGGTAGCATCAATTTTTTTCATATTGCTGGGAAAGCCATGGACATAATTAGCATGGAAGAAGCCAGTAGGCAGGGAGAAGTTGAAGATTAGAGTGAGTGGAGGTGATAATTTGGACAAACTGCTTGAGAAATCAACAGGGAAAGAAATTGGTGATGTATACAGATGGGGTGGACTTGGAAAGGAGAACTAATGAATAAATAAGAAGGAAGGAAGAAAGAAAAAAAGAAGAAAGGAGGAAGGAAGAGAAGAAAGAAGGAAAAGAAAGAAGGAAAAAAGGAAGAAAGGAAAGGAAAGGTAGAAAGGAAAGAAAATGGAAAAAAGGAAGAAAGGAAGGAAGAAAACAAATATTAAATGCCTACTGTGTTACAGACACTGAGCTAAATATTTTACAAATTTTATCTCATTTGATCCTTAACAATTCTGAGAAATAGATGCTATTATCTTCATTTTATAACTGAGAAATCTGAAGCAGGAAAAGATTAAATGATTTGCCCAGGTCATATTGCTACTAAGTGTCTAAAGTTAAATTTGAGCTCAGGTCTTTTTGACCTGATCCAATGCTATAATCAACTATGATACCTAGTTACTTTCTCAGAGAGTATTCACTACAACATAGCATACTGTAAAAATTTAGGAACCATACATCATGACCTCAGTGGATAGACTTATGCATTAAAAGACAAACAAAACATTTTCTTTAATGGATTGACAGTGGACAATTTCCCACACTATAAATACAGATGTCAAAAATATCCTGGAAAACTTAATAAACTATCCTAGAAGCAGATTCTACAATGAGCTGTTGCAACAGATACGTCAGTCCTCAAAACTCAAGGCAACATTTTAAAGAAAAGTAGTTGTACCAAATGCTCATAATTTTCAGATTAGACAAGATGGAAAGCTTTCAAAATGTAGAGAGCTGGTTGAGAAGAACAAAATACATTGAGTGGAGTTCATGTCATTCTTATTGTCCTGAATACTGAGGATATCATCCAAAGAATTTTCATTGAGTCTTTAGAGAGTGAGATTACATTTTACTATTTTTATGTAAGTATAAGAAGCAGTTATTTTATCATAATCCACGACCATTAGAAGTAAAAGAATAATAGCAGGAAAGCCACTTGTCTCAGGCCCATTTCTATCTGAATTCTATAAAAAAATAGAACAAAATAACAGTAACAAAAATCATAAAAATATTTACTAGCAGGTAAGATTCAAGTAGTATAAGTAATTCTAACCAAGAAATTTCTATAACTCTTGCAGATTGCCACTTTCTCTGTAACTTTTAGTCTTTCCCCCCCCCTTTTTTAGGGGAAGTGATAATCTTTGTGGCATTATCCAGCAAATATATGTAAGATGTGAAATTTATACCCAGGTCATTCTGACTCCAAGACCAGAACTCTATAAATTATGGGACAATATAATAATAAATTGTATATATTTACAAATCTATATAAGTACATGAATATATATATATATATATATATACACACACAATATATGTTTTATATAAATGTATTTTATGTAATCATATATATTTAATGTTTGTATATATGTATTTATTACAAGGATTAGCTAGTTGTTTCAGTGGATAAAGCACTAGTCTTGGAGTCAGGAAGAACTGAGTTCAAATCCAACCTCAGACAGTTACAAGTGATATGATCCTGGTGAGGTCACCTAATACTGTCTTGGTTTCCTTCTATGTAAGGTGAACCAGGGTAGAGACTGTTTTTATGGGCCTTGGAGAGGATCTTCAGGGTGGTTTGGGAAAATAGCAGTTCATCTAAAGGACATTCTTTGAAGTCTCTAGTTTTTAGTATATGTATGAATGGAAACTCCTGAAGTGGGTTCGATATTTTGAAAGATGATCTTGTTATAGCTTAAAGGCATGCTTGCAAAATCATCATGAGCTCTATTAGTTTTTTTTTTTTTGTTCTGTTTTGAAACTGCCTGGAAAGTTTCCATAACTTAATACTTAGGAATGATGCTTTTTACTGCAGGGGTTGTTTGTAGGTTTTATGGATAGCATTATTAAAATGCTTATTTGTTGAAAACTCAATTCCTTTTCAATCTGAGCTTTTTCCTCTAGGTCTAGAGTAAATCCATACTAATTTACAAGGCTCATTTTATTTCTTTAACATTACAAAGCATAAGTATTTCCACTGGGTCTGGATCCTAAAGAGACCATAAAAGAGGGAAAAGGATCCACATGTGCAAAAATGTTTGTGGCAGCCCTTTTTGTAGTAGCAGGGAACTGGAAACCTAGTGGATGCCCATCAGTTGAAGAATGGTTGAATAAGTTATGGTATATGAATGTTATGGAATATTATTGTTCTATAAGAAAAGATGAGCTGACTGATTTCAGAAAAGCCTGAAAGACTCCCATGAATTAACTGAGAGACATGAGAAGAGCCAAGAGAACATTGTACACAGTAACAAAAAGATAATGTGAGATCAATTGTGATGGACTTGGCTCTTCTCAACAATGTGATTATTCAAGGCAATTCCAATAGACTCAGGTTAGAAAATGCCATTTGCATCCATGGAGATTGAATGTGGGTCAAAGCATTTTTACCATTTTTTGTTTGCTTCTTTTTTCTTTCTTTCTTGTGCTTTTCCTCTTTTGACCTGATTTTTCTTGTACAACATGACAGATATGGAAATGTATGTAAATAAATTGCACATATTTAAATATATCAGATTGCTTGCTCTCTTGGGGAGGGAGAAGGTGAGAGAGGAAAAAAATTTGGAACACAAAGTTTTACAAAAATGAACATAAACATGTGTTTGGAAAAAAATAAAATACTATTAAACAAAGATTACAAAGTACTATTTCATGATATTCTGTTTTATGCAGATGTTCTTTAACCTGGACAATCCAAGCTATTACTCAATTCAGATTTGATGCAAATGAAGTTGAGAGAGAGAAAAAAAGCAATGGCTGCTGATACAAAGGGGCAAGTCAATCTATCCTATTGTAGAATCTACCTTTTAATATAACTATACTCAACCTAACCCTCAACCTAATAAAATGGAGAATAGCTAACATTTATATCGTGCTTCCTATGTGGCAGATATTTTGCTAAGATGCTTTACAAATATTATCTCATTTGCTACTCATAGCAAATGTGGGAGGTAAGTACTATTATTATCTCCATTTTGCAGATGAGAAAACTGAGCAAACAAGGCTTTAAGTAAGTGCCTGATGCTAGATTTAAACTGAAGTCTTCTTGACTCCAGGCTCAGCCATTTGTCCATTGGACTGCCTAGTTGTCTCAATGGTGATATAATATATCACATATGGATGATGGAGAAACTAGTATAGGAGGAATTATTTCTTGAAGCATGTGCAAAATGTTCTTGTTGCCAGCTTACCTGGAGGCATGTGAGCCTGCTTTCAGAAATTAAGAATGGAGAGAATATTTTCCTTTCTCCTTCAGACCATGACCAGATATCCTTTAATTCTTTCCAGTCCTTTTATTGCTTGATAAAAAGCCATTTAAGAGCTATGAAACTATGCATATATTTTGACCCAGTGATACCACTACTAGACTTATATCCCAAACAACAAAGGAAAAGGAAAAGCACCCATATGTACAAAAATATTTAGAGAAACTTTTTTTGTGGTTTGGAATTGGAAACAGGAGATGCCCATCAAATGAGGAATGGTTGAACAAGTTGTGATGGTATACTATTGTGCTATAAGAATGATGAGGAGATGGTCTCAGAAAAACCTGGGAAGCCTTACCTGGGAAGACTTATTTCTGCAGATGCAAAGTGAAGTGAATAGAATCAAATCATTATAGGTATTAAAAACAATATACTGATCACAATCGGCTGTGGAAGAATTAGCTACTCTCATCCATATAAGGATCCATGATATATTCTAAAGAACCCGTGATGAAAAATAGTATCCACTTTCAGAGAGAGAGCTGATGAGCTCAGGGCAGAATGATGCATATTGTTTCACTTTCTTTATATTTCTTGTCTTTTTTTGAAACATGGCCAATGTGGTAATAACTTTTGCATGACTTGACTTATTACATTTCTTGCCTTTTCAATGGATGGTGGAGAGATCAAAGAGAGGTAGAAAAATTAAAACTGAAAATAGAAATTAAAACATAAAATAACCCCCAAAAAGCCATTTAAGGGGCTGTTGAGTCAGACTTGTGTGCTCAAACAGACAAATTCTCTGTCTCTAACTTCAGTGTAAGAACTTCTACAAGCCCATAGGTGGGAAGAAAAGAGCAGCAGTGGAAACAGCAGGTACCTGCCGCCTGCTGCTGACCACCTGTCGCCTGCTGCTCTCTACCTTATGGCACCACTCAGCCACCATGTGCATCTATTCTTGTTGTGTTTATTTTTTCCTTGATCTTAGGTGCATGGGTATCAGAATTAAAATGGTTGAGGTTATGATGCTTAGAGAGTGAGAAAGTCAGAAGAGCAATCAAAAACTCACTTGACAACCAGAATGAGTAATGTCAAGAGCCACATTTGGGGAGGAATGGACCCTTGGTTGACCCTGGAGTTACTGGGTTAGACTCAGCCCAGCTGTGATTCACCATGGCAGCTGAATAATGGGTACCACGAGTAAGCAAGAGACTTGACAGTTGGCTATGATATACCTAGATATGACTTTGGTAGCAAGAAAGTTTTGCAGCAGCTACTTTACTTTGGTGCTCACTCTTATCAGGGACTAATATGGGAAAGGAGATTATGCTACTAGTTGGAAAAGTTGTACTCTGGTTCTTACTATAAATTTAAATTAATTACCCCTTTGTAAAAGACATTTGATATTATTTGGTTAATTGACATTGAAAAGATATTAATTGACTATGGTGGCACTTGAGATGGGGGCTCATGATTATCTTCTAGGTCCCTGAGATCAATTAGTAAACTTTTAATAAATGCCTCCTATGTGCCAGACATAGTGCTAAACTCTGGGATACAAAGAAAAAAAAAGACATTCTCTGTTCTTAAGAAGCTCACAATCTAATATGTTTTAGAAGTGGTAGATAATGTTTGGGGATCTCACCAACTAGTCTGAATGTGTATTGGGGGAAAGAAACCTGCAGCAAATTTCTCTAATGAGGTTCTTATTTACAATTCACATGTACATACATACATATACACATATATGTATGTGTATATATACATGCATACATATCTATGTATATATATACATTATATATATATATGACTGATTCAAATTTATGAGAAGAATCTTTTCCTAATTGATAATCAAAGAATATAAATAGGAATTTTTCTAAGGAAGAAATCTGAACTATTAAATAACCCTATTAAAAATGCCCTCAAATCATCAATAGTAATAGAAATACAAATCAAAATAACTCTAGGTTTAGACCTCATACTTATTATTTTAACAAAGTAGATAAAAAAATGAAAATGACAGCTGTTGGAGGTACTGTGGGAAAACAAGCATATCAATGCACTGTTTGTGGAAGAGTAAATTGGACCTGCCATTTTGGAAAGCAATTTGGAGCTACGCCCAGAAAGTTACTCAACTGTACATTTCTTTGACCCAGTGATACCACTACTAGCTAATTCCCAAAGAAATAAAATAAAGAAGAAAATGATCCATATGTTTAAAAATATTTACAGAAGCTCTTTTTGTAGTGGCAAAGCACTGGAAACCAAGGGAGTGCCCATTATTGGGGAATGGCCAAACAAATTATAGTGTATGAATATAATTGAATACTTACGTATTATAAGAAATGATAAAGGACATAGTTTCAGAGAAATCTGGGAAGACTTGTAAAAACTGATGCAGAATGAAGTGAACAGAATCAGAAGAATGATTTATACAAAAACCACATCCTTGTAAACAAATAACTGAAAAACTTAAGAAATCTCATTAAGGCAATGACAAAGCACAATTTCAGAGGACCCATGAAAAAATGAACTACACACCTTCTGACAGATAATGACCCTGAAAAAAATTAAGACATAATTTTTTTGGATATGGCTAATGCAAAAATTTGTTTTACTTTACTATGCATATTTATTATTATGGAACTTTGTTCTTTTTACTAATGGAAGATGTGCCTAGAAGGAGAAAAACAGATTTTTGTTTACTGAAATAAAATAAACTTAAATTAAAAAAATAAGATGATCTCAGAATCTATATGCATAAAGGGTGTATATTTGGTGGAAAAGATGATCAGAAATAATATTAGTCCTACAAAGAGATGAATAGATTCAGAATTATTTTAATGGTTAGCCCTAAATAATAATCACTAGTGACTTGCTATTTATTTCTAGTGGAGTACTCTAGGAATTGCTGCTACCTGTATTTCTTAATTCTGCTCTTTTCTGGGTGGTATCAGTGCAAGGATATGATCTGGTTGATTTATCCAATTATTCTTTTACATCAACCTCTATACCACTGGGAAAACTCCACCCTTCCTTCTTTCATTTATTTCAATTGAATCTAATTACACGAGCATGTTGATCACAAAAGCATAATTTAACTGCAGACTGTCTTTACTCACATCCTTAGAAAGAAAAAGAATAACCCAAATATATTAAGATAACAGTTATGTGGCCAGAATTTTAGAGATTCGTTCTAGATCTGGACAGCTCTTTATTAATAGCTAGCATTTATATAGCACCTATCATGTGCCAGTCATTGTTCTAAGCACTAAACAAATGTTATTTCATTTAATACCTTCCTAACAAGAGGTAGGTGTTATTATTTTTGACATTTTACAGTTGAAGAAACTGAGGCAAATAGCAGTCTAAGTGTCTTAGCCAAGGTCACATAGCTAATGTCTGAGGTGAATTTGCAATTCAGGTGTTTCTGACTCCAAATCCAGTACTATATGGATATATACCTCATATTCAAGAATTATCAGACACAGTTAATATGCTTATAATCAAATCTCTCTCTTAGCTGCTGTGGATAAGAATTACCTGTCTTCATCTGTTTTACTACTTATGGTTTCTTAAAGGCTCAGAGTGTCAGTCATTCAGGGAACTTCAGAATTGAGGACACTTTCTGATTTCAGTTTTTTCACTAATTTTTCTGATATTAATTGGGAATGCCAACCCTGCCTTCCTATCTGATGAATCTGCCCAATGTTGGGCTATATTTTAGGCTCTGATCTTTTCTTCCTATTTGTCATTAGTAAATTATAGGATTTAGGGCAATAGGAGCAGAAATTTAGAACTGAAAAAGTCTTTAGAGATCTTCTAATCCATGATCCTCATTTTACAGAGCCTCTGAGGCTCAGAAAGGCTGCATAATAAGTAGCAGAGCTGGGGTAGTGTGAAGGCAGACCCAGGCATAGAGAACTTTCCAGTCTCCATTCTTCCCTCCATTTCTACAGCCTCCAAAGAGTCCATCCAGCTAATTCCTACATCATTTCCACACTTTGGCACAATTGCCCTTTTGTTTAGTTTTAGACCTATGGATTTATCTAATCTGTAAAAGTGCTTTGCACATCTTAATGTCATATAGAATTTTAGCTGTTAGTGTTATGATTTTAGATTGCCTCATATTCTATTCTTCCATACATAATCAAAAAGATGGTTTTAAATCACTGCCTCTAGATTATTGAAATACTTTACCTTGGGATCCATTTGTCCTTGGTGGTACAGAATGATGTGGTCAGTTTCCTTTGGATATGACTCTTCACAAGTATTTCTGGGAACCTCTCTATAGTTTAAGAGGTTGCCTTTAATCTTAACTTCCTTTTCTTTCTAGTGTATAATAATTAAGGCAAAGAAGCTCTTGTAAATTCTATTAACTGTCTTCCTTGTGATGGAAATCTTTGACAATTAAGACCTGTCTCCTTGCAAAAAGAAGTCTCATGGAGACAGGATGGGTTGACATTCCAGCCTCCCTAAAGAAGATTATTTTTTTCCAGAGAATCTTTTGGTTTTCTCCTTTCTCATTTATGGGGATTTTTAATACAAAACCATTGGAGATGGTTTAGCTTCAAGGCTCTACGTTTTCACCTCTGGTCTATGCATTTGGTTAATGGGGTATAATTTTGGCTCAATCTAAATGGAGAAGAAGGAAGCATATGGATCAGTGCTGAAATAGCAAGAGGAGACTCCCTCATGCAGTGAGTCTATGGCTTTTCTCCATCAAGAGGAGGAAATAAGTTTGATTTCATGCAATTCTGTATTTAGTAGTTTGATGCATACTCTGCAGTTTCAGGTTCCCAGCATGTCAAATGAGGAAATACCTGCCAATTCACCAACTGAGATACATAACATTTTCCAATTGAGGTCATTAATGTTAGTCTCTAAAAGCTATTCTTCTTTGTCATTTTTCCAAGGCACATTCTTCTTCTTTCTTTATGTGGGACAGCCTCTATTTTGCTCAAAGCATTCATTTTAAAAATTACTCAAAGAAAACTTTGCTACCTGTTACATTTCTTGATTCTTGCCAGGACTTTTTCAAGTAGCACAAATATCTGCTATAACTCACACCCCCCCAGCTAAGTCCCCAGCTCCTCACCAGGGTCTCTACTTTTTCATTTATTGGTAGGAACATAGCTTGTTATATTAAATGAACCTGATGTTCTGCATTAAGGCTGGCTTTAGTAGAAATGGGAGCAGGAGACAATTATAAAGTTTGTTGTTGTTCAGTCATGTCTGATTTTTCATGAATCCTGTTGGTGTTTTCTTGGGAAAAATACTGGAGGAGCTTATCATTTTCTTTTTCAGATTATTTTTAGATAAGGAAACTGAGGCAAACATGGTTAAGTGGCTTATTCAAGGCCATACAGATTATGTGTCTGAGGTCAGATTTGAGCTCAGGAAGTTGAGTGTTCTTCATTTCAGACTGGCTACTCTATCCACTGCTCTTAATTCAGAGGTACCCCTAAAAAAGGGCATGGATTGGGGAGACTTTCAATTCAACAGGCCTGACTCACCAGTGAGAGGGCATTTTCTAGGGAATGATGAGGGAAAGGAGTGTGGAGAAATAACATCAAATATGTTAAATTAAATATGTTAAATTAAAAATTAAAATAATTAATTTCATGTAGTGTTTCAGTTAGAAGGAAATTTGAGAGACAAATTAGCCTGACTCTTTTATAAGACAGTTGCATTTAGAGCATTAGAGCAAAGAATAGTAGGGATGATATAGCCAAGGAGTTCTTAATTTGAAGTTAATAAATTTTAAAAAAATTCATAACTGATTTCAATATCTTTTTCTTTGTGTTTTCTCCTCATACATTTGAAAACATTAAGAACCTTTTAAGTCAAATCACCTCATATTAAGAGATGATGGAAAGGATGCTGGCCTTAGAATTAGGGAGGCCTGGATTCAAATCCTACCTCAGACATTTACTAAGCAAGTCATGTCAATTTCACTTTCTTTATCTAGAAAATGGAGATAATTATTGTGAGGATAAAATGTGAGGTATTATCAAATAACTTTGAAAAATGTTGTATATAAATTTATATATAAATGATACCCATCATCACCACAATTATCACCATTTTGTTTTTATTTCCTCCATTGTTGTCCTTATTGGTTTAATCACTATTGTTAGTAGTTGACTTGCTCCAAATTGTACAGATAATGAAAGAGATGGAATTAATTCAGGACTTTTTCTATTGTTTTGGGTGAAGGAAATCTTCAGAAAATAGGAAATGACTTGTTTTAAATCACACAATGAATGGATGACTGGGCCAGTGCTCCAATAGAAATAAAACTGGCTCATCTGCACCTAGAGAAAGGACTGTGGGAGCTGAGTGTGGATCACAACATAGTATTTTAATTTTTTGTTATTTTTTGCTTTTATTTTGTTTTTTTCTCATCTTTTTTTCTTTTTTGATCTGATTTTTCTTGTGCAGCATGATAATTGTGGAAATATGTACACAAGAATTGCACATGTTTAACATATATTGGATTATTTGCTGCCCCTCCTTCCAAGGGAGAGAGAAAAAAAATGGAACATAAAGTTTTGCAAGGGTGAATGTTGAAAACTATGTATGCATGTGTTTTGAAAATAAAAAAAAACTTTATTAAAAAAGGAAATAAAATTGTTTCATCAGTCAGAAGTTATGTGTTCAAATTCTGAACAGTTAGTGTGTTTACAATGGATCAACTCATTTATCCCTGGGCTTCAGTTTCCTCCTAAATGATGGAGTTACCGTTAATTCATGTTGTTTTTCATTTTGTTTCAGTCTTGTCCAATTCTCCATGACTGTGAATGAGCTCTTTTTTTGGCAAAGTTATTAGAGTGGTTGGCCATTTCCTATTCCAGCTCATTTCATAGTGAGGGAACTGAGGGAAACAGAAGCAAGTGACTTGCTTAGGGTCAAACAGCTATTAAGTGTCTGAGGAAAAATTTGAAATTAGAAAGTAAATTGGGCTCAGAAGGTTCCTTGTAGTTCTAAGATCTCTTATTTGACTAAAGCCTGAGTCTTTTGATTCTTTGCTCACTTGATTAGTAGGGAAGGCTTCAGTATTCTCTCTTTCACCAAACTCTGATCTCCGGGGAAAATGTTTCCTCTACCAGATGGCAGAAGCCTGTGAAAATGGCTTTTTTAATCTTGACAGGGAGGAGGAAGAACTTTGCAATTTTGCCTCAGGCTGATTAGTTTTGAGCATCCAGTAATGGGAAAGGCTGGTTTATAGCTGAATTTGAGCAATCAACTAATGAGCCTGAGTAGCTGGTGTGGTGGCCATAAAAGCTGGCCAGTAGAAAGGTTTCTTAATTTTCTCTTAGATTATGTTGCTCTCTTCTCCCAAGCAGAGCTGGTAACTGCTCTGATGAATCAGCAGTGACCCAGATCCTGAGAACAGTCTGTACTGTTGCTACCGAAAAGTAAGATTTTTCTATTTGGCTCATCAGCCAGAAGAAAACTGTCTTGGAAGATAATGCCTCTAAATTTATTTCAAGGATTGCTGCTGAAGAGAGCCAAACACTGTGGAGATGGCAGGTCATTCTGAGGGAAGTGGAGGAAAGCTAGCCTTGCTTGGATGCCTCTAATTGACGGCAGTCAGAAGGATTCACCTTTTTTTTTTTTTTTTTTTTTTTTGAATCCTAGGGCTTGGTTGTTATTTTTGATCTGTGCTGCAAAGGGAGGTACAGGGGCACAGTGACCTTACAGGGAATAGTCAGTCAGAAACATAGACTGCTATCCCCTTGAATTAGGTATAAGAGACAAACCTGGAAAAATGGATATAGAAAAATCAGGTGTATTTCTACTCTTAAGTTTATAGCCTGTGATAAATTATATCCATTACCTCTTAGGTTTACTCGAAGGGTACTGCAAGTAAGTACCCTGACTAGCAGATTAGAACCTCAGAAAGCAGTTCCAATTCTCTCTGTGAGGTTCTAGGTGGGGTATTCCAGATGACATAGTTTTCTAATACTAAAGGTCCCTAATAATGTGCTTTCCCACTGATTATCCATTGCTATCAATAAGCCAGCCAGACTTAATTTAGTTTTTAGAAACAGGCACTTACTAAAGTAGTATAGTGAGGGCAATTGGTAGAAAACATCTCTCCAAACAGGGTTCATACTCTCTCACAGCTAGATGAAGAGACCAGGGATAAAATAGCCTCAAGTTCAATGACCACATGGAGCAAAAAGGTAATTTCTAGCTCTTTGTTGTTCCACTTTGTGTGGTCTTCATGGAATTCTCCTTGGGCATGGGATAGAGTCTTGACACCCTTTAGACAGAACCTTAAAACTGCCTTTCTTTTAGTGAATTTAATTAATTTCTCCTCATTGCTTGATACAAACTATGGAGAAATTTGGAAAGTTCAAAATATGCCAACCTTTCAAAGTTCACATGGTCTTCCTATGCTCAAGGTAGGTGGAGGAGACCATCTCCTCCCTAGCAATTCCTTGTCAGGGGCTTGGTTAGACTGTGTTCCTGGGGACTGGCCTGGCACTCAAATGCTAAGGTTTCCAACTTGGCTTGTGTTCTGTCTAAAATGACTAACAGGTATGATCAGGCTTGCCAGACAATCCTAATTCATCCCCTGAGTAGCATCATTTCATCAAGGATTATAAACTTCCCTGCAAACAGGAATTGTTACATCTAATTTAATGTCTGATTCATTGGTTGGTTCAATTGAAGTGCTCTCCTGATGAAGATGGTTACTCTGAGTAACTGTCATTAGATTGTAAGCTCCTTGAGGGCAGGGGCTGTCTTTTTCATTTTGTCTCTTATGAATGTTTACTGATTGAGTGTGGTAGCATTAAATCAATTTTCTTATCCTGACTAGTACAACAGAAACACTAAATCAGATTTAAACACATCAATGCATGTATTCAAATTTTATTAATCAGAGTATGTAAACATCAGTTTGTAGTTATTAGACAATAAAAGCATCAACTCTACTAGGAACATATATACTATCAACTTGATTTCCTGGGGCTTCTTAGTATGCATGTCTTGTTTTGGTAGTTGATGACAAGATTCCCTCTCCATTCAGCCAGAGTACAGAATATATTCCACTCTGACATGATTGCTGGCAAGTTGGCAAATCTCTGTCATACAATCAGCAGAGTCCTCTGTGAACCAGGGATTGTTTGAGACTGAAGTATTGAGGAAGTAGGAGCCAACATCAATCAAGACCTATGATAGGCTGAGTATCTGAGGTTCTCTGGTGAGTTTCTTTATAGCTCTTCCTCTGATTATTAATGAGTTACATCCAAATCCTCATCCCTAATTCATTTACCAATTAATTTGATTGATACCTGATGACACAAATTAATGACAATTGTTTAATAAATTTTCCCATTAATGGTGGTCTGTCTATCTTATCATAGAGGCTTTTATATTTACTATATTTGGTTATGAACACACACATATATCTATATTGCATACCAACTTATGTATATATGCTTATATTAATATTGAAAAACAAATTATGAAAAGCAAACATGTAAAATGACCATATACAAAATGGAGTTAGCTAAATCAAAATAAAATTATTCTCACTATTAGTGGGGTGATTAATTCGATCAATCTCCACCTTTACTATGAACTATACTATGAACATTTACAAATCAAGTATAAGATGAGATTTATCTGAATGGCAACAGTCACAGAATCTCAGTATAAAAATGAGAGAAAAATGATATATTGAAGAGATTTCTGAAGTTAGGGTATTTGGGTTCTTTTCAAATCCTAGCTTGTTTACTAATAAGCTGTGTGATCTTGAGTAATCAATTTGCCATTTCTCATGTTCAGTTTCACAGAATTGTAGAATTTGAGAGAAAGAGTCAGCAGTCATCTGATAGCTCAACCCATATGTGAAAAGAATCTTCACTATAAAATACCCCAAAAGAAAGTTGTTTAGTCACTGCATGAAGACTTCAGAGGAGAGAAAACCCATTCTTTTCCATGCAGAGACAATTCATTTTCCTATTGGATATCTCTGATTTTAGGATGTTTTTGTGTTGCTGTTCAGTCAATTGGAAAAGATGGTGGAATAATATGTCATTTCCTTCTCCAATTTATTTTACAGTGAGAAAACTGAAGCAAACAGGATTAAGTGATTTGCCCAGGGTCACACAGCTAGTAAGTGTCTGAAGTCAGATTTGAACTCAGGAAGATGAATTCTCCTGACTCCAGGCCTGGTACTCTATGCACTATGGCTGTTCTCTTCTCCAGTTCTTTTTCAAATGATTTTCTATTATATAGACTCAGGGCTTTTGCCCATCCTGGTTTCTCTTCTCTTCTATAGATGCACATTAACTTATTAATGTACTTCTTATATCAATGGAAAAGAACACAGTATTCTAGATGTGTCTTGTTGAGGGCAGAATACAATTAGACTATCATTTACCAATTTGGAAGCTACAAATCATATTAGTTTTTTGGTTGCTATATCACCCTGATGACTCATATTGAATTTGTAGTCCACTAAATCTTCTCATATCTTTTTTTCAGAACAATTGCAATATGACAATCCTTCCCAGTCTCGTACATGGGAAATTGATTTTATCTTTTTGAACTCCAGTAACATTTAGTAGCTAGATGGTACAGTGGATGGAGTCTAGATGGAGTTCAACTCAGTCATCACCAGCTATGTGACCCTATACACCTTAGTTTTCTCATCTGCAAAAGGAGCTGGAGAAGCCCTCCAGTAACTTTGCCCAGAAAACCCCCAAGGGGGTCACAAAGAGTCAGATATGACTGAATTGACTAAACAACAGCATGAACAAGAAGTAACTTTTAAGGCTACTGAATTTCAACTTTATTAGATTTGGTCCTGCTCTCTAATATGTCAAAAAAACCTTTGGAATTTGACTATCATTAAATCATCTCTTCTGACTTTGGGTCATTCACAAATATTATCTCTGACTTTATTTTGGTAAGTCATTGATCAAAATCTTTAATAGTTTAAGGTCAAGTGCAGAATAATTTCACCTGTGACCTCCTACCAGAAAGATATTTTACCAATGACTATGCTTTGAGTCCAGCTATCTAAATTGTACTGAATCCATCTGATGGTATTATTATGTAAATATATATTTTATCTCCTTCATAAGAATAGTATTAGATATTTTATCAAAGTATTTTGCTTAAAGGTAAGTAATCTACATTTATAGCATTCCCCTCTTATACTAGTTTACTAGTATAAGAAAATGGTAATGACTCATTTGTGATAAAAATCATGTTGGCTCTTTTAATCACTGCTTCCCTGTGTAGCTATTTCCCAGCTAACTCTTTCCCCATAAATCAAAGTCAAATTCTCTTGTTTATAGTTTGCAGACTCTATTATCTTCCCTTTTATGAAAATTGTGTTAGCATTTGCTCATCTTCAATTTTATGAAATATCTCCCAGTTTCCATAATAACTTCAAATATTACTGACAATGGTTCAGAAAATCACTTCAAATTCTTTTAAGACACGAGAAGATAGTTGATCTGGGGTAGGTGACTTAAATTCACTCAGGATAGTTAGGTATTCTCTTATTATCTGCCTACTTATCTTCGCTATTGATTCCATATCTTTCATATTTGTTTTTGACATTTCCAATGTAAAAGTTACTCTCCTTGGCAAAGGAAAAAAAAGAAGCAAAACAGGAATCATGCAGCTCTGACTTTTCTCTGTAGTTAATTATCCTTGCTTCAACCAGCCCAAGTCACCTGTGAGCCTCCATTTTTTTTTTTTTACTATAGTTAAAATTACTTTTTGTTGTTGAATTTAGTTCACCTCATCAGCCTCAATTAAAAATTTAGAATTCTTAAGACTATTTTACCTAACCTATGATGTGTTTATATTCATTCTCCATTACTGACCTTGCTTCTTTTTTATGTGAATTAGCTTTCAATATTTTTTAATTTAAAAAAATTTAGATTTTTTTTTTTTACATAGCTTCTTTACCTAGAAAATATCTAAATGCTGTCTAAGGTACCCCTCTATGCGCTCTCTTTTTTTTGTGTTGTTAAATTTTATTTTTATTTTCTGTTTCAACTTTCCCCCCTCTTTCTACCTCTCTCTCACCCACTGAGAAGCCAAGAAATATGATACCCATTAGATATATGAAGTAATGCAAAACATATTTGCATGTTAGCTATGTTCCCTCCCCCCCCCAAAAAAAAAAACAAGCAAAAGAAAAAAGAAAAAATATGCTTTAATCTGAAGTGCTAACATTCTCTATGATTCTGAATTCAAGTATGGGATGGGCTAAAAAGAAATTTCTTTCAGGAAATTAATAGCACATTATCAAATACTAAGGATGTTGCTCGGTGTAGAGGGAAAATCAATAAAAAGTCAGGGAGGGAAAGAACAAGGAGGTAAAACTGGCATCACTCATTGTTACTCAGTACACTAGACCCATATGACCTTCTTTCAGATTCTCTCTGAGGCTATATAGCCTTAGCAACTTGAATGAGACATGTTCTTGAAGCAAATTCAAGTTATACTGTCAAGCTAACAGGCCGCTAGTCCACTTGAGTTGTGATTCAACTGGGTATTCTTTTCTTTAGACAGATGGGAAGGTGAGCTGGGGCATTATCTTTTGAGCAGTTTTTCAGATGTAGTAATTCAAACCCTCCTGGACCCAATCTGGCCATTAACAACATCACAATGTTGAAGCTGTGTCATGTTAAAAGGAAGGAAATTGGAAGCAGAGGAAGATAAATGCCGTAGGGGGAAATGAACCCCAAGCATCCTTATTTTTATTTGTATCCAGGGCTCCAGCTATCAACCAAAAAACTAATGGTTTCTGGATTTAATATGTCTGAGATTAAAGGAAATCCCTATCAATGTGGCTTACATATTAATAGCATCCTGCTGTTTCTTGAGTAGGAAAGAGAAGTACATTTATATTGTTGATGGTGTGGTCACCACAAAGAAAGTCACATAGCCCATTTATTTTTTAGGTATAATCATCTGCCTTGGTGTTGATTGCATCTGAAGAAATTCATAGAAATTGCATGAACACCTTGAGGAAGATGTCAAACTTTTTTTTTTTAATATAATAACTTTTTATTGACAGAACCCATGCCAGGGTAATTTTTTACAACATTATCCCTTGCACTCGCTTCTGTTCCGATTTTTCCTCTCTCCCCCTCCACACCCTCCCCTAGATGGCAAGCAATCCTATACATGTTAAATAGGTTACAGTATATCCTAGATACAATGTATGTGTGCAGAACCGAACAGTTCTCTTATTGCACAGGGAGAATTGGATTCAGAAGGTATAAATAACCTGGGAAGAAAAACAAAAATGCAAGCAGTTTGATGTTCAAACTTTTGCTGGGGAAATGAGGCAACATACATTTGGGACAGCAAGAGCAAGTGAGATGGCTACCAGTGCTCGATCTGACTAATTGTATTTGAAGGGGTATAAATATAGTGTAATGTACTCCCTCTCCTCAGGTATGACAGGTAAATAACTGCTCCACTCTCATTGTAGTTATCCCAAGATCTTTTGAGATTTTCACTTAAATATTTAAAAAAATAAAGTGAAATTTATGACAATTTTAGTGTTCCTCAATGTAGAGAACTTGTAAAGTTTTATATTTCTTTATATTTTCACCCTATTTAATAAAATCCCTGCATCATCTATCTTTAAAGATGAAAAAAAAAATCATTTAAAAGAAATTTCCACTGGACTTTGCTTCACCTTCAAAATAAAGATGGATCTTATGGAAATTAATGTGAGTAGACAAATGACTAGTGATGTAAGTTTTAATTTTGATTTTGATCATATCTTTAAATGTCTGTATTTCAAGATAGAATTAAAACTCTTTCCAACCTCTATACATGCACATGTATGCACATGCACAAAAGAATGCATGTCATTGGGCTAGCTAAGTAGCAGAAAGGATAGGATACCCACTCTGCAAGCCAGGAAGACTTCTTTTTCTGAGTTCAAATCTGATCTCAGGCTCTTACTAGCTATGCGACCCTGGGATAATCATGCAACCCAGCTTGCCTCAGTTTCCTCATCTGTAAAATGAGCTGGAGAAGCAAGCAACTATCTTTTCCAAGAAAACCCCAAATGGGGACAAGAAGAGTCAGACATGACTGAATTGAATTAAAAAAAAAACAAAAATTTTCATGAAAAGGATATTAGACATATGAACATATATATTTTAATTTACATATCTACAAAAAGTATGTTATTGAATAAGTTCCTTAAGGATGAGGTTTGCATGTAATCAACACTTAATAGGTATTTATTGAATGATTAAATTTAGTGGAAAAAAAGGAAATAAGAAAAAAAGGACAAAAGGTAGAAAGAGGAGAAACAAAAAAGAAGGAAGAAACAGGTCCCTCTGAATATCTATGTGGTTAGTAAAAAGGCAGATAGATGGCACAATGGCTAGTGTTAGAACTGGAAGGCTTGGAGTAGAACCGAGATTAATTTCTTCCTCAGAGACTTACTAATGAGGCAAGGTACTTATTCTGTCAGGTCATCTGTAAAATGAGGATAAAATAGCCTGCCTTACAGGGTTGTTGTAAGGATCACATGAAATAACATATATAAAGTGTTTTGCAAACTTGGAAGTGCATCTAACTCAGCTATTGTCTGATTGGTAATTGAAAAAATAATGACAATTTTTCTCATAGTGATAATTTCATACTTTAAATAGTGAAGGAAGCAACAAATGTAGGGAATTATTATTCTGGAACTGATTTTGACTAATAAGGAGAAAATTGTTGTTGAAGTATTGATCACAGGGACCCTTTTAGGAAAATGGCTGTTCCATCATAGTTTTTGTGTTTGAGAAGGAGAGGAAAGCCAATCATAATCTAATGTGGGTATTAGATTTGGGAGAACAGATTTCTAGAGATTTACAGAAAGGATGAATAAAATAAATGTGAAATGACCTAATTTTTTTTAGGCCCAACAGGAATGGGAGACTCTCATGAGTGAAATGCTAAAATACAAGGAAAAAATCTGGTTAGTATGAAAAAAGGAGTTCGTAATGAGATCTAGATGAAGTCACAGGGAATTGATTGAGAAATTTATACTTAATTTTAATTTTTTTATATCCTTTACTTTTATAAAGTAAGATATACATATACATATACATATATATACTTTTTCATATATACACATCTATAGGCACATATTTATATACATGTGTGTAGATATATAAATATATAGAAAATATGTATATATATATATATAGTTATATAGATCTATATATATCTTCAAGGTTTCACAGTCTTAGTCATTCTCCTTTGCTTAGAAGGGGGGGAAATAACATTTTCTAATTTTCCTTCAGGATTATCCAAAGCTTCATTAAAAGAAGTATGCTTTCCAGAATAAAGGAAATAACAATCCTATTGTATCCTATTTTGTTTTACCTTTCTGGAAGACTATATTCAGTTCTGGGCACCATCCTTTAGGGATGTTATTGATAAATTATGCTATGTCTTGTAAAGGGCAAATGATATGGTGAAAAGATTGTAGGACTTGCTATAAGAGGGCCAATTTAAGGAAATGGGAGTATTTAGCCTGGGGAACACTTAGAATATACATGATTGCTATTTTCAGATGTGTGAAAGGTTATCCTATGAAAGATGCATTAAACATGGTTGGTTTTAGCCCAGAGGAGAGTTAAGAACAATGGGTAGAAGTTGTTTGGAGGCCAATTTATACTTGATGTCAGGTAAAATTCTGGATACAGTTCAGCATATGATATTCAATATTTCTGATGACAATAATGGTGCTTTCATTATATTGTCAATGTAGCCTTATGTTTAGGTATAATATTCAGTAATTTAATTAAAAATTGTTTTTTATATTGAATATTCTATTTGTGATAAGCTTGAATCAGAAAAGCTTTTTTCCTTTTCCTTTGCTGTTACATTTTATTAATAAAAGATAAAAACACTAAAATTTTCGTTGCACATAAAAGATTAGGTAGGAAGTAAGTACTATATTTTATATGTTTTACATAAATTCAAATAGTATGAATTTGAAGAATGCAACCACTTCATGGAATTCATTATTCACACTAATGGGGAATTGGCTATAAACTGACAGTAAGAGAGTACATAGCTTCCTGTAATGGATTAAAGTCACCTGCCCAAAATGAACTACATTTTCACATTCTGAAAGAATTGGTTGAGCCATTGTCAAAATTGATCTGAAAGAAGATAGGAATGGTACTTATAGGGTTAAAGAGGAGTAAATTTTGTGCCAATTAAAAACAGTGAAGAAAACAGAATTTACAAAATATACATTTGTGATTTTGACTTTGATTTCTGGGAAAATTTTAAAATAAATTATCAAAGTGCTTGTTGGTAAACATCTGAAAAGGAAAGTAAGGATTATAAGGAGCCAGAATGCCTTTTATCAAGAACGGGTCATGGCAGATGAAACTTATTTCTGTTTTTAAATGAATGCTATAGATATAATTTAATTAAATTTTAAGATTTTGGTAAAATATGGGTTTTATTCTTTTTTTTAATTTTATTTTATTTAATAATAACTTTGTATTGACAGAATCCATGCCAAGGTAATTTTTTACAACATTATCCCTTGCACTCGCTTATGTTTCGTTTTTTCCCTTCCCTCCCTCCACCCCCCCCCCAAGATGGCAAGCAGTCCTATATATGTTAAATATGTTGCAGTATATCCTAGATATAATACATATTTGCAGAACCAAACAGTTCTCCTGTTGCACAGGGAGAATTGGATTCAGAAGGTAAAAATAACTCGAGAAGAAAATCAAAAATGCAAATAGTTCACATTCGTTTCCCAGTGTTCCTTCTTTGGGTGTAGCTGTTTCTGTCCATCATTTATCCATTGAAACTCAGTTAGGTCTCTTTGTCATAGAAATCCACTTCCATCAGAATACATCCTCATACAATATCGTTGTCAAAGTGTATAATGATCTCCTGGTTCTGCTCATCTCACTTAGCATCAGTCCATGTAGATCTCTCCAAGCCTCTCTGTATTCATTCTGTTGGTCATTTCTTACAGAACAATAATATTCCATAACATTCATATACCACAATTTACCCAGCCATTCTCCAATTGATGGGCATCCATTCATTTTCCAGTTTCTAGCCACGACAAACAGGGCTGCTACAAACATTTTGGCACATACAGGTCCCTTTCCTTTTTTTAGTATCTCTTTGGGGTATAAGCCCAATAGAAACACTGCTGGATCAAAGGGTATGCACAGTTTGATAACTTTTTGGACATAATTCCAGATTGCTCTCCAGAATGGTTGGATTCGTTCACAACTCCACCAACAATGCATCAGTGTCCCCGTTTTCCTGCATCCCCTCCAACATTCATCATTATTTTTTCCTGTCATCTTAGCCAATCTTACAGGTGTGTAGTGATATCTCAGAGTTGTCTTAATTTGCTTTTCTCTGATCAATAGTGATTGGGAATACTCTTTCATGTGAGTGGTAATAGTTTCAATTTCATCCTCTGAAAATTGTCTGTTCATATCATTTGACAATTTATCAATTGGAGAATGGCTTGATTTCTTATAAATTTGAGTCAGTTCTCTATATATTTTGGAAATGAGGCCTTTATCAGAACCTTTAACTGTGAAGATGTTTTCCCAGTTTGTTGCTTCCCTTCTAATCTTGTTTGCATTAGTTTTGTTTGTACAAAGGCTTTTTAATTTGATGTAATCAAAATTTTCTATTTTGTGATCAGTAATGGTCTCTAGTTCATCTTTGGTCACAAATTTCTTTCTCCTCCACAAGTCTGAGAGATAAACTATCCTATGTTCCTCTAATTTATTTATAATCTCGTTCTTTATGCCTAGATCATGGACCCATTTTGATCTTATCTTGGTATATGGTGTTAAGTGTGGGTCCTTGCCTAATTTCTGCCATATTAATTTCCAGTTATCCCAGCAGTTTTTATCAAATAATGATATCTTATCCCAAAAGTTAGAATCTTTGGGTTTGTCAAACACTAGATTGCTATAGTTGACTATTCTGTCTTGTGAACCTAACCTTTTCCACTGATCCACTAATCTATTTCTTAGCCAATACCAAATGGTTTTGGTGACTGCTGCTTTATAATATAATTTTGGATCAGGTACAGCTAGGCCACCTTCATTTGATTTTTTTTCCATTAATTCCCTTGAGATTCTCGACTTTTTATTGTTCCATATGAATTTTGTTGTTATTTTTTCTAGATCATTAAAATATTTTCTTGGAAGTCTGATTGGTATAGCACTAAATAAATAGATTAGTTTAGGGAGTATTGTCATCTTTATTATGTTCGCTCGGCCTATCCAAGAGCATTTAATATTTTTCCAATTATTTAAGTCTGACTTTATTTGTGTGGAAACTTTTTTGTAATTTTGCTCAAATAATTCCTGACTTTCCTTTGGTAGATAGATTCCCAAATATTTTATGCTATCAACAGTTATTTTGAATGGAATTTCTCTTTGTATCTCTTGCTCTTGGATTTTGTTGGTGGTGTATAAAAATGCTGAGGATTTATGGGGATTTATTTTGTATCCTGCTACTTTGCTAAAATTATGAATTATTTCTAATAGCTTTTTAGTAGAATCTCTGGGGTTCTCTAGGTATACCATCATATCATCTGCAAAGAGTGATAGTTTGGTTTCCTCATTGCCTACTCTAATTCCTTTAATCTCTTTCTCGACTCTTATTGCAGAGGCTAGTGTTTCTAATACAATATTGAATAATAATGGTGATAGTGGGCAACCTTGCTTCACTCCAGATCTTACTGGGAAAGGTTCCAGTTTTTCCCCATTGCATATGATGCTTACTGAAGGTTTTAAATATATGCTCCTGACCATTTTAAGGAAAAGTCCATTTATTCCTATGCTCTCAAGTGTTTTTATTAGGAATGGATGTTGGATTTTATCAAATGCTTTTTCTGCATCTATTGAGATGATCATATGGTTTTTGTTTGTTTGGTTATTGATATAGTCAATTATGTTAATAGTTTTCCTAATATTGAACCAGCCCTGCATTCCTGGTATAAATCCTACTTGGTCATAGTGTATTATCCTGGGGATGATTTTCTGTAATCTTTTTGCTAATATTTTATTTAAGATTTTAGCATCAATATTCATTAGGGAGATTGGTCTATAATTTTCTTTCTCTGTTTTCAGCCTACCTGGTTTAGGTATCAGTACCATGTCTGTGTCATAAAAGGAGTTTGGTAGGACTCCTTCAATCCCTACTTTTTCAAATAGTTTATTTAGCATTGGAGTTAATTGATCTTTAAATGTTTGATAGAATTCAGATGTAAATCCATCTGGTCCTGGGGATTTTTTCTTAGGGAGTTAATTGATAGTTTGTTCTATTTCTTTTTCTGAGATGGGAGTGTTTAGGATATTTACTTCTTCCTCTGTTAGTTTAGGCAAGCTATATTTTTGGAGGTATTCTTCTATTTTATTTAAGTTGTCGAATTTATTGGCGTAAAGTTGGGCAAAGTAACTCCTAATTATTGCTCTAATTTCCTCTTCGTTAGTGGCGAGTTCTCCCTTTTCATTTTTAAGACTAACAATTTGATTTTCCTCTTTCCTTTTTTTAATCAGATTTACTAAGGGTTTGTCTAGTTTGTTGATTTTTTCATAGAACCAACTCTTAGTTTTATTAATTAATTCAATAGTTTTTTTACTTTCAATTTTATTGATCTCTCCTTTTATTTTTAGAATTTCAAGTTTAGTGTTTGACTGGGGTTTTTAATTTGTTCCTTTTCTAGCATTTTTAGTTGCGAGCCCAATTCATTGACCTTCTCTTTCTCTATTTTATACAAATAGGCCTCTAGAGATATGAGATTTCCCCTTATTACCGCTTTGGCTGCATCCCATACATTTTGGTATGATGTCTCATTATTATCGTTTTCTTGGATGAAGTTATTAATTATGTCTATAATTTGCTGTTTCACCCAAACATTCTTTAGTATGAGATTATTTAGTTTCCAATTATTTTTTGGTCTACTTTCCCATAGATTTTTATTGAATGTAATTTTCAATGCATTGTGGTCTGAAAAGGATGCATTCACTATTTCTGCCTTACTGCATTTGAGTTTGAGGTTTTTATGTCCTAATATATGGTCAATTTTTGTATAAGTTCCATGAACTGCTGAAAAGAAGGTGTACTCCTTTTTGTCCCCATTACATTTTCTCCAGAGATCTATCATATCTAATTTTTCTAGTATTCTATTTATCTCTTTGACTTCTTTCTTATTTATTTTGTGGTTTGATTTATCTAATTCTGAGAGTGCAAGGTTGAGATCTCCCACTATTATAGTTTTACTGTCTATTTCTTCTTGCAGCTCTCTTAATTTCTCTTTTAAGAATTTAGATGCTACACCACTTGGTGCATATATGTTTAATATAGATACTACTTCATTATTCATTCTACCCTTTAGCAAGATATAGTGCCCTTCCTTATCTCTTTTGATTAGAACAATTTTTGCTTTAGCTTGATCTGAGATCAGGATGGCTACCCCCGCTTTTTTGACTTCACCTGAAGCATAGTAGATTTTGCTCCAACCTTTTACCTTTAACCTGCATGTATCTCCCCGCTTCAGGTGTGTTTCCTGTAAACAACATATTGTAGGATTCTGGCTTTTAATCCATTCTGCTAACCACTTCCTCTTTATGGAGGAGTTTATCCCGTTCACATTTATGGTTAAAATGACCATTTCTGTATTACTTGCCATCTTGTTAACCCCGGTTTATGCTTTTCTCCCTTCTTACCCCCTTACCCCCCTTCCCAGTATTAAGCTTGTGAGCACCACTTGCTTCTTACAGCCCTCCCTTTTTTCGTATCCCTCCCCCCCAATTAGAGTTCCTCCCCCTATCTTATCCCTTTCCCTCCCAGTTACCGTATTCCCTTCCACTTAGCTTATTCCTTCCCTTTTCACTTTTCCCTTCTCACTTTTCAATGAGGTGGGAGAAGTTTCACCATAGATTGAATATGTCTAAAATTTTTCTCTTAAAGCCAATTCTGAAAGCAGTAAAATACTCACTATATTCATCCCTCTCTATTCTTTCTCTCAGATATAATAGGTTTTCTATGCCTCTTCATGAAATGTAGTACCCCCACTTTCCCCTTTTTCTGGTACAATGTCCTTTCCACATCTAGTTTCTAGAACAAGGTATATCTGTATTCTTTATACATCTTTATAGCCAAAATATAGTTCTCAAGATTAATCTTTACCTTTTTAGATTTCTCTTGAGTTTGGTACTTGTAGATCAAACTTTTTGTTAAGTTCTGGCTTTTTCATCAAAAATAGGTGAAATTCACTTACTTCGTTGAATGTCCATCTTCTTCCCTGGAAAAAGATGCTCAATATTGCTGGGTAAGTTATTTTTGGTTGCATCCCAAGTTCCTTAGCCTTTCGGAATATCATATTCCAGGTCCTTCGATCCTTTAATGTGGATGCTGCCAGATCCTGCGTGATCCTTATTGTGGCTCCTCAATACTTGAATTGGGTTTTTCTAGCTGCTTGCAGTATTTTTTCCTTCGTCTGAGGGTTCTGGCATTTGGCTACTATATTTCTTGGTGTTTTGAGTTTAGGATCCCTTTCAGTAAGGGATCGATGAATTCTTTCAATGTCTATTTTACCCTCTGTTTCTATGATTTCTGGGCAGTTCTCTTTGATAATTTCCTGGAAAATAGTGTCCAGGCTCTTTTTTTCATCATACTTTTCTGGGAGTCCGATGATTCTCAGGTTGTCTCTCCTGGATCTGTTTTCCAGGTCTGTTGTCTTCCCCAGAAGGTATTTCACATTCTTTTCCATTGTTTGATTTTTTTTGGATTTGCTTGACTGATTCTTCTTGTCTCCTCGAGTCATTCAATTCCAATTGTTCGATCCTGATTTTCAGTGAAGTATTTTCTTCACTCACTTTTTTAAGATCTTTTTCTAATTGTCCAATTGAGTTCTTTTGTTCTGTGGAATTTTTTTCCATTTCGCCAATTTTGTTTTCCAGTTCACTAATCCTATTTTTCAAGGATTTGGTTTCTTTATCCACTCTCTCTTTAACTGACTTCTCCAGGCTCTTTTGCCAAGCCTCCCTCTCCTTTTCCCATTTTTCTTCTAGCTCTCTTGTGAGAGCCTTTTTAATTTCCTCCATGAGATTCATCTGTGCTGAGGAACAGATGATCTCCTCCTTTGGGGATTCACCTGGAGACTGTTTGTTTTTAGTCTCCTCAGGATTTGGAGTCTGCTCTTTATCTGTATAGAAGCTGTCAAGGGTTAAAGTCTTTTTCAGTTTCTTGCTCATTCTATCTAATAATCAAAGACAAACTAGCCAAGAAACAGAAGAAAAAAACCCTTGAATGGAGGCTGCTTTCTTTGGGGGAGGGACAGGGTAGCCATGAGGCATGGGTCCTACTGTGCTGCGCCTGCACTCTGAGATCCGAGAGCATGCTGAGACACTGTGGGGGAGGGGTGGCCAGGTCCCGAGAGACTCCAGCTGTTTGGGGTTGTATTCTTCACCCCTAGTGTTTTTAGCTTCTCTGCTGGGCTGCTGACTTGCTGCCGGAGCAAAGTATCTAATCCTGTAGCAAAGCTCTCCCCACAGAGATGGCTGCGATCACGCCCCACCCCCTCTCCACTCTGCTAGGCTCTGAGCCGCCTTCCATGCTCTCACTGCCGCTGTTGCCCACAGCTTGCTTCCGATCTAATAACCATCCCCACCCTCGCGTAAAAACAGACCAGTCTCAAGGATGGTTTCTCTTGGTAACTAATTGTATGGTTTTTTTCAGTCGAGCATTAATTCAGAGGCATGAAATGAAATGGATAGTGAGAGATAAACATGGAGGTTACACAGCAGTGTGCCTCCTCTCTGCCATCTTGGCCGGAAGTCCCTATGGGTTTTATTCTTAAGGAAAAGATGGAGAGACATAAAGTGGATGATAATATGATAGTGATTCTGATTGGATGTTTGGACTCAAAGAATGGCCAATGGTTTAATATTGTTAAATCATTAGTAGTAGTTAATGGTTTAATGTGGAAGAAGGTTTCCAGTGGAATTACCACCAGACATCTCTGCTTGATTCTATGCTCTTTGATATTTATAGCAATGATTTTTCAAAATGGATAAGGGTACAGATGATATGATCATTAAATCTGATGATGACACAAAGATATGAGAGCTAATACTCTAAATGATATATTCTGGATCTAAAAAGATCTTGATTGATTTAGAGCAGAGATGTGATATCACATGGCCTCTGGTTCAAATGTGGCCCAAATCAGATTAAAATGTCATAATGAAATATTTAAGAAAATAAATAAAAATATAACAGAACATAGATAATATATACTTTATTAGCCCTTTATTTGAATTTGTCACCACTGGATTAGATGGGACTTAATTAGATGAAATAATAATAATGATAACCAACTATATAATACTTTCTATGTGCCAGGCCCTATGCTAATGTTTTATTTTAATTATATCATTTGATTCTCACAACTCTGGGAAATAGATGCTATTATATCTTCATTTTATAGGTGAGGAAGGTAAGCCAGACAGAAATTATGTAATTTGCCCAGAGTCATATAGCTACTCAGTGTTGGAAGGAGGGCAGATTTGAATTTAGATCTTCCTAATTCCAGGCTTGGAACTCTATCCACGGTGCTAATTAATTGCTTGAATTAAAAAGAATTAAATGTTAAATAAATTTATATAATGGAAAAAGAACCAAATTCACAAGTAAATGATGTAGATAAAGGGCATGGATAGGCAACAGTTTCTCAGAAAAAAAAAAGATTTGGGGATGTTAATGGAATCAATATGAGTCATCAATGTGATGTAACTACCATAAAAATTAATGTGACCTTGTCCTTCATGAAGAGAAATGTATCTTTCAACAATAAAGAAGTGAAATACCAAGTCACTCAGCCCTAGCTGTACCTCATGTGGAGCATTGCATTCATTTGTCTGCCCTGAAGTTGAAGGACTTTACTATGTGGAAGAGGAAGAGTGCAGAGGCAGACATCTAGGATCATAAAGGGTTTTAGATCTATGTCATAGGAAGATCAATGAAAGGAAATAGAAACACTTCTTTGGAGATAAAGGGGAAAGGAGGCATATCTTGAAATATGTAAAATCTGTCATGGGGAGGAAGCATTAAAATAGGCTAATTAAGATTTGATGTCCAGGGGGGAAAAATCTACCAATTAAGAATCATCTAAAAGAAGATGCTGAAAAGCCCCTGCTTCTAGATAAGGATTTCTATCATATTTGACTTGAATTAGGTACCAAATGGAGATCCTCTTCCTACTTCCATCTTATGAGAATGTGTGATTTCTGATTGCTCCCTGCTTGCAGCTCTGTGGGTGAGAATAGATGTAATATAACTGTCTCATCTCTGGGGATTTACTCTGAGTCTGAAGAAAGAAAATGGGAAAAATTCACCTTGTATTTTGGTTTGATTTGTAGCTTCTCATTTTATTTTTGTAGGAGAGAAAAGTTGGAGTTTCACTAAGCTATGAAACATGACCTTGAAATGGCAATGTATAATTTAAAAAATTATGGAATAAATTAAAAACAAGTCCTGTTTATACTCAACTGGTAAAATAGAGTAGTGGACATAGAACAAGAGGATCCAGGTTTCCATTCTAGTTCTGCTATTTGCTACTGGTGTGATACTGAAAAAGTCACTTAATTTTCCCTGGCCTCAGTTTATCTATAAATTGAGGGAATTGGACTCAATGACATTTAAGACCTATTCCAGCTATAAGTGAATGATTTCAAGCTTTGTACTATCTGTAATATATAAGGCAAATGGTTTCTCATTCATGGGGACTCTAGGAAAACTGCCCTAGTTTTAAGGTGTTCTGTGAGTCTGCACCCCCTCAAAAACCTAGTCCAAGAGCCCCACTGATGTTTTTGTATTTTCTGGTCATCCAGAAGACATCATTATTGCAAAATAAAAGATTTAATGATATTTCACAGCAATGCAGCATCCTCCCATAGCATTCTTTAAAAAATCATTTTCAAGAAGAAAAATCCAATCCTTTTTTGTATTATCTGGAAGTCATTTGTTTTGGTTGTTCATCAGTTAATTTATTTGTCATTAAAAGAGAACTGACAAGTGTGAACAATGTTTATAATTCTTTGTGCAATTGTTATTTATCTCCCATTTGCATTTGTAAGTTTTTATTTTGTTATTTGACTTTATTGGTTACAAACACTTTTTGCTTTCTGAAGCTTGTAGCTATTAATTTGTGGCTGAAATTTATTTTGCCAAAAAACTCTTAAAATAGACATATCTACAAGAAGAATTGGTATGTCAACTTGAGGAGACACATGTAGAAAACATATGAATGCCGGGTAACAAATGTTATGGATAGTCTACAATATGTGATCAGAACATATGTCTGGAAAAAAAAACATATAGCGAACACATGTAGCAAGGGCATCCATGAAAAAGAGCAATTTATGCCTCAGATTCTGTGGGGACAATGATATCTTCTGAGGAAGTTGTCATGCTGCTCTCATTGAGACTGTTCCCCACTGAGTGTGTTATCTCCCCCGTACACACTCTGTTGGTTTTAGTGGAGTGTTTGAGTGCAGTCTCTCTGCTGGTCTGATGATTTCTGCAGGTATGTTTTCATTGTCTCTACTGGATCTTGTTCTTCTGGCATCTTCTGGCTTCTTCCATATCATCTGTGGCTTATCTCAGATTATTGGATATTACTTGATAATAACATTGATAATATTTGATAAGCCTCTTTCTAAGTACAGTAGTAGTAGGCTGACAGCTTTTAGTTTATACTCAAACTCATGAGCCACACATTGAGGAAGGTCTCAAACAAAAAGCAAGCACAGTGTTCCAATGTAAGATCATGTTTGTCCTTTTCATTCCCTGCATCTGGGGCTTTGTCCTTTTTCTCAGATAGTTATCTGATTTAAAGTTAAAAATTCTTTTTTTTTCTTCTTCTGTTTGTCTCTGAATTAAGTTCAGTCAGGGTATAGTTAACCAAACGAGGCAAAGTTATTATTTTTACTTGTTGTTCAGCATTTCTTCCTTCATCATGTTTATCTGTCAATGCAAAAATAAACCATGCTCTTTTTATGTATATCAATAGTCTCTCCCCTGCTTCCCAGCCCCCAGCTTTGTAGATAGACTAAAGATAAAACTCACTGTCTCCTTTCATGTATATTTAGGAGGAATGTCTTGAAATGTGCACTCTTTTACTTTGTATTTATGTGGTGATTGCTCCAAAACAAGACAAATATATATAGAAAGAAAAAAATAATTGGAATATTAACAACAAATAGAAAACTCTAATTTTTTATTAATTCACTGTTTGAGATTTGAAAAAAAGCAGAGCTCTAGAAATTTGGATTTTTTAATAGCTAAGTATTCCCAACTTGAAAATAGTATGCACTTAATAAATGTTCATGTGTGACTGACTGAATGGGTGGGTCAATGGATGAAGCAACCATCATATTTTAATATGTTCCTACTCTTTGTTGCTGTTAATAGTTCATAAAAAATTTTCCCATTTGCAGTGGTGTCTCTTTGGGAATCAAAATTTCATGACTAATTCCAGTTCCTATATAAATTTGTTGAAAAATTTTGGCCAAAATAAAGCTTAATTTTTTATTTTTTATTTATAGATGAGAAAATAAAAAAAAATTCTACTTTCTGAATGAGGTTTTTTAATCATTCAAATCTCTGAAAATGTTTAAAACTAGAATAAGAAACTCAGTAGGAAGACTTTTGTGCATGAAGTAGCAATGATGATTTTGGATTGTAGGCTGACTCATGCTTAGCCCAGCATTCTTTGATTGTTGAGTTAATGCTGGTGTTTTTTGAATCCCTCTTTGCAAAGTGCTTCTGTGAGTATTTTTTCCAATGCTATTTTCTTTTAAGTAATGAGACTAAATGTAAATGCCATATTGAAAGGTACATTAAGGATAAGACATAAGCTGCAAAATTAAGCCAACTCTGAAATGGCAATTCTGGGATGCTTTTTAAAGCTACACATCTTTTACTGTGTCTAAGAAACCTTAGTGTGAATAAGTTTCATTCATTTTGGATTTGAATTTTAAAAAATCATTTCAGGTATAAGTACATTAAATTGTAGAATGTCTAAAGTACATAAAATTGTGAAATTTTCTAGTATTCCATTTGTAGAAAAGTTATAGTAGATACACTCTGAAGTCCAACTAGGTTGGTGGCAAATGAGTGGAGTTCAAGAGATAAACTTGGGCTGTTATATTGATCTGACAGTATCTTTATAGGGATAATAATTGTACTCATGGGAGCTGACTAATCACTGAAAGAAAGTAAAATAGAGATAGAGGCAAGGGAAGAGCCTTGGGGGTACAACCACATTTGTGAGGTAAGTCATGGATAATGATCTATCAAAGGGGATTGAGAAGTATTCTATACTTGATATGATGTCCTGGAGAACTTTGGCTTTTTATACTTGAAACTCCTTTCCTGGAGTCTCATTTTCACAACTGATGAACATCTAATGCCTCCTATCATTTCAGGGCAAGCTGGCCCATTTCCTCCCCAAGCAATTTTCTCACTGGTTGTCTTTCTACTACAATCTCTTCATGTGGTTCCCTTTTTCCATTATCTCTGGTGAAAAGTGGGTAGATTGACAGTTTTTAGTATGAGGAAATTTCTAAGAAATTTCTCCTATCACATGAATATACCTTTCAAAATCACACTACAATATCTAAATGCTCATTAAAAAACAAAGTTTTATCCTTTATGGAAGTCAAAATTATAAATATAAGAGCCATTCTCTAATTGTCCAAAGGATACAGACAGACAATTGTCAAGAGAAGAAACCAAAGCTATCAATTACCATAAATTTCATTCCTTATAGTCAGAAAAAAATATTTATGCAAATGAACTGTGGTACCATAAAATCTTGAAACTCGGACAACTTAACATAATCCATCTCTTTGTTATCTTTGAAAACAGTTCTTTATAATCATTTATCTCCAGTTTTCAATAAATGAAGGATCTTTCTCTATTTGTAACATCAAATTGACCTTTTGCAAGTGAGCTATCACAAATAAAGTGATAAAAATGTCCAGATCCTAGGAAAAGATAATGGTAAATGTTGGTGAGAGTGTGGGAAAACTGAGACACTAATGCATTTTTGGAGGAATTGTGAAATTATCTGACCATTCTGGAGAGCAATTTGAAACTATCCCTAAAGAACTTTAAAACTATGCATATCCTTTGAGTTCCATCACTGGGTCTGTATCTCAAGGAAATCCTAAAAGAGGGAAATGGAGCCACATGTGCAAAAATATTTGTTGCAACTCTTTATGTGGTGACAAAGAGTTGGAAAATGAGTAGATGCCCATAGATTGGGAAATGGCTAAATAAGATATGGTATATGAAAGTAATAGAATATTAATTGTTCAATAAAAATAATGAACAAGCTGATTTTAGAAAGACCTAGAAAGACTTTCACAAACTGAAGCTAAGTGAAACAAGCAGAACCAGAAATATATTGTGTGTACTAACAGTATGATTGTGTGATGATCAACTTTGAAAAACTTGGCTAGAAACTTGACTTGAAAAGATATGAGAAGAAATCTCCAATCTATCTCTTTATGAAGGTAGTTGGTCCATAGATGTTGCACATTGCATACATTTTGAGCCTTTTTCAATATATCCATGAGTTGTGCTGACTTGCCTACTCTACTCTTCAAAAATGCTATTTATCGTATGGAATGGGTCTCTGGGTGAGAGAGGAATAGTAATAGATGGGATAGTATGAGGATGTTAGACACAGAAAATGTTAACAAAAACATAAAAAGAAAAGCAAATTTAAAAAAAGCAAAAAAAAAAAAAGAGAGAAAGCAAATGAAAAGAAAAAGAAAAGGTATTATTCTATAATTTTATTTTTTTTTATTTTTTAGCAGTTATTTGAGTATTAGATTTATGATAGGATTTGAGTAGTTTTATATAGAGCATTAACTATTTTAATCCTTAATATACATACATTAGCAGTTATTGTAAAAACTATTCTTTTTCTACTCCTTTGAGGTATGAATATGTACATCTTTAATAGAGATACTCTCATAACTTTTAACTACAAATCCTTCTCTTTATACAACAAATACATTTTCATTGCTAAATGAAATTATAATATTTCTAAATTATAATATTAACTCAGTGTAATTCTTGCAGTCTACTAAAACTTCAAGATCTTTTTTTTTTCAGAAAAATGGCAAAATTGATGGGCATTCCAATTTCTTTAGCAAATTTTAAAAGTCTTAAACAGACCAGGACCAAGCACAAAACTCTGTGGTATACCACCAGAGACTTTCAGACAACTTTCTTTCAGACATTCAAATAGTTCTAGTATACCTAGTAATACAATTATCTAAATCATAAGTCTTCTTCTTTTCCCATAATCATAGCAAGAGACACTTTGCTAAATGCTTTGCTGAAATTTGTGAAACTTATACTTATAGCCTTCTTTTATTTATAGCACTTGAGGTACATTGAACATAATAAATGTTTGTTGCTTGGCTAATTTAGCAATTCTACCATAAAAGGACAAAAGACAGCTAGATAGGAAAGGGAAAAAGGACCCATATATGCAAAAATGTATATAGCGGCTCTTTTAGTAGTGGCAAAGAACTGGAAATTGAGTGGATGTTCATTAGCTGGGGAATGGCTGAATACATTATGGTATATGAATGTAATGGAATATTATTGTTCTATGAGAATTGACAAGTAGACTGATTTCAGAAAAACCTTGCAAAGACTGACATGAACTGATGCTGAGTGAAGTGAGTAAAATGAAGAGAACATTGTTACACAGCAACATCAAGATGTTACAATGATCAATTGTGATGGACTTGGACCTTTTAAAAAATGAGGTGATTCAAGGCAATTCTAATGGACTTGTGATGGAAAGAGCCATTCACATCCAGAAAGACAAATATGGAGACTGCATGTGGATCAAATCATAGTATTTTTGCCTTTTTTGTTGTTATTTTTTGTTTGCTTGGTTTTTTTTTCTTTTTCCTGTTTTTCCCTTTTTGATCTGATTTTTTCTTGTGCAGCATGATAAATATGAAAATATGTTTTGAAGAACTGCACACATTTAACCTATATTGGATTGCTTGTGGGAAAGAGGAAGAGAGGGATAAAAATTTGGAACACAAGGTTTTGCAAAGGTAAATGTGAAAACCTATTTTTGCAAAAAATTGGAAAAATAAAAAGCTATTAAAAATCCCAAAACTCCACAAAAAGCTAGATAGCATTAAAAAATTAATATACTCACTTTTCTTGGTTTTGAACTGCTCAATAGAATTTTTTTTATTCTTACTATTTCAAGATCATTTTTTCTTTGATAGAGAGCACAGAATTAAAACAATAATCAAATCCTATGCCTTCTCTCTAATCAGTTATCATTATACTATCCATTCCAAGCAATGGTTCTATCCCTTCTCTCATCCTTCTCTTTCCCTCAATAGAACTAAACTCTCTCAACATTTTGTTGTCCTTAACTTTCTTTGCTAACCATAGCATATTCTGAACTTTTTGACATTCATTTTCCATGATGATACTAATACTCTGTTCTCCTGTGTCTCCATCTTCTGAACACACTTTTAAAAATGGAATTGATTGTTGAGTTTCCTATGCATCTATACCAGGTTCTTCAGAGAATTCCTCTTTTTTCCCCTCCTCAGAACTATTCTCCTATATTGTTAGCACTGCATTATCAAAACCTTCTCATCTCTCTTGGAATAGACTCCCTTCTAGTATATTTATTCCTGAGATGCTACCACTGAAGCTTTTGAAATCTCTTCCTAAATCTTGAACGCATGTCAGACTGCCCAGATATTCTTTATCACAAACTCTAAGATGGAACAAGTCTTTCTTCCCTACTACTCCCAAGTTTCTTTGGTACTTGTATTCCTTCCTGTTAAGAGAATCAGATCCAGAATAGGACTTCTCTTTGTTCTTCCATTTTTTTCTAAAACATGGAATTATCATTGAAACAGGTCAAAAACGTATGAGCTGCCAGCTTTGTGCAGAGCACTTCAGTAGATGTTCACATAATTCAAATTCTTTACGACTACTCTTTCATGCCTTTGTGCAATTTCCAGGTTATTTCCATCTATTTCCAGACTTTTCCATCTACTTTCTTTTTTGTAGTATTCTTAATGGCAATATCACTTCTATTCCTGCCTTTATTATGCTTTTTTTTGTTGTTGTTGTTGCTATTTTTCTCTTGATTCAAACCAAATACTCATAATTCTTTTAGATGATATTCTTTTGTTTGAATTCCAAGGCCCTTCACCATTTTGGTCCTCCGGACTTCTCCAGTTTTTCAAAATTCATTCAAAAATGTGGGACCCAAAGCTAAACAGAATATTCTAGAAGTATTCTTATCAAATTATAATAAAGCAGAATATAACCTGCCTTTGTTCAAGACCCTAACTTTTTAAAATTTCAGTTTAGCTTTTTTGGCTTCATACTACTTTTTCATATTGACATTACACTCCCCTAAAATTCCATAGAAACATTTGCCTATCCACATGTCCTCCAAACTGAATGTATGCAATTGCTGTTATTGGTTTTTCCCCTACTTAATAGTATTTTACTTTTTTCCAATTACATGTAAAGATAATTTTAAAAATTCACTTTTGTAAGATATTGCATACAAGTTTTTTTTTTTCTTCCTCCCTTTTTCCTTTTCTCTCTCCCCCAGACAGTCTGATATGGGCTATTAACACACAATAAAATGGAACATTTTCCCACATTAGCCATGTTGTGAAAGAAGAATCAGAACAAAAGAGAAAAACCCTGACAGAAAAAAAAACAACAACAACAAAAAAGTGAAAATAATATGCTTCAATCTGTATTCAAACTTCATAGTTCTTTCTCTAGGTATCCATAACTTTTTCCATAATGAGTCTTTTTGAATTATTTTGGATCATTAAATTGCTAAGGAAAACTAAATCTATCACAGCTGATCATTGCACAAAGACTGCCTCTATTATATTTTGCCTAAATATTTTCCATTATGCTTCATTTCTCAACATTCTGGATTTCTTTTATATATCACTGTTTGGTCCTACCCAACTTGTACTTAATCTTTTACTTTTAAATAAGGTATTCAAAGCCATCTGCAGAACCATAGTCCAGTCATGAGTCATATCCCACTAAACCTCAATGATGTCTATGATGTCAAATTTGCCTTCTTGAATTAGAATGTCTACTTCTTTTTCAATTTCCCTTATACTTATTGGATTTATATATATTCATATGAAGTTATGAATCAGTAATGTCCAAGATTAAGGAAGCTAAAATTCTACTGTATTCTGTCCTAGTCAGATCATGTCCAGAAAGTTATTTCAAGTTCTGGGTAATACATTTTACCAAGAACATTAATTGAAAAACCTCATCACTCAATTGAAACTGCTTTCCTCAGATTTATTGATTTTCTCCTATTTGCCAGATTCAAGTGCCTTTGCTTGATCCTCATCCCTCTTGAACTTTCAGCAACATTTTATATTGTTGACGTCTGCCTCCTAGATATTTTTCCCTCCTTGGATTTTCATGATTGAGGTTATTGGCTTTTCTCTTACCTATTTGTTCACTTTTTAGTCATTTTTTTTCTTGAATCATTATTCTCTGCAGCCTTCTTTGTATGAGACTTCTTATCTTCTCTCAGGCATGGTATCATAGATTTAATGCTTATCCCGATTTAGATGACTTCTGGGTCTTTGTACCCAGACTTTGGGTCTTTTCTAAACACTAGCCTTGCAATACCAAGTGCCTATTAGACATTTCAGAAAGGATGTCTTAGACATGTCAACCTGTCCAAAACTGCATTCGATTTATTATAAAGATGTTAGTAATCTTAGACATTATCCTTGCCTCTTTTCTCTTCCTTACTCTTAAAATTCAATCAGTTGCCACAACTTGCATTTATCCCTTTCTTTCTACTAATGGAGCCACTACCCTACTTAAAGCCTTTATCTCTTTTCACTTGGACTATTGTAATAGTCTCTGAATCCCCTGAATTCTATCACCCTATCTTATACCTCTCTTTTCTCTAACTTACCTTCCTCTTAACAATCAAATCAATATTCCTAAAGCATAGGTTTGATGATGTCACTCCTCTTGTCTTTAAGATAAAATACAAATTTCTCCATTTGAAAGTTCTTTACAATTCATTTCTGACTTAACTTTTCAAGGTTTTTGCATATTTATGTCATCTATATTCTTCCATATTCAATTTTGCCTTCTTCTTGTTCCCTGCATAGAACATTTCCTTTCTTATCTCTGTGTTTTTGCACAGCCCCATTTTGACCTTAGAATCCATGCTGTCTTTATTTTTATTTCATGATATTCATGTTTTCCCTCAAGGTTGGACTCAGGTGTTCCCTCCTAAAGTAAGGATATAATAATGTTCTCCACAAGAAATTAATTTGCATGTGTTTTGCATGGGTTTTGTATTTAATTTTTGAGTGCTGATTCCACTCAATAGAATGTAAGCTTACAGAATGCATGAATTATTTCATTTTCTATCTTTGTATCCTTGGAGCCAAATAAAGCATATAACAGATGCTTAATAAATGTTTGTTCAATGAATGAAAATGAATGAGCAACAGTATGATGGAATACCATGGATTTATGCCTTATGAGGATTGGTTAAAGAAACTTGGAGTATTTAGCTAAGAAAAGTGAAAACTGAAGAAAGGGCAAGTATTTTTGCCTGGCAATAAACACTGATTTAAGTAGCTTTTATTAAGTAGACATTGTATTAAGTGATAGGGATACAAGAAAGGTAAGACAGTTCCTGCTCTTTAGGAGCTCACAACCAAACGAAGGGAAAAAAACAAAACAAAACATGCATAGAGCTATATATAAAAAAAGCATTATACAGAATAATTTAGAAATTATCAGTAAAGGGAAGGTACTGGAATCAAGAAATTGGGGAAAGTCTTTTGTTGAAGGTAGGATTTTAGCCGATATTTTAAGGAAGTCTGACATAGAAACTGCCATTCAAATAGTCAAAGAGCTGTCATGTGGAAGGTAGATTTTTTTTTTTATCCAGAGGACAGAATTAGGAAGATTGTATAGAAGTTAAGAGGCCCATTTATCATTCCTTTCTGGAAAATCTTCTTAGCAAGTAGTATTGTGTAGAAATAGGGTGGGATTGAGGTGGGTTCTATCTCAGTTAAGGTTTTCAAGCAAAATAAAAATGGTTACTTGTTGGATAAGATGGAGAAGGGATTCATGTTTAGAAATGGGTTGAATTGGATAGCTATTAGATCTCTTCTAATTCTTAGATTCTTTGGTTCTAGTTTCATAGCTGCTATGTAGGGAGAATGGATATATGTTCTATATATATTATAATAGTCTCATAAATTACAAAGTCCAACTTTTATATACCCAGATATCACTGGTATGTAGTTAAAGCAGTGTAGAGGTGGATATGTAAAGCAAGAAAGAAAAAAAAAGAGGTCTTTTTAAGTTCTTATTCCCCAAATCAATAATTCAGTGTAATTGGTTATTATATCACCCAGAAGAAAAGTAGACCTTTAATAATAATGTGTTGGGGGAAAATAGATACTTTCTATTTGTAGATGTCAGCATTCCCCCCTCCCCATTAAAGACATAGATGACTTTCAATCACAAAAGATTTTAACCAACTGTGGGAACTGGTGGCAGGGTTATTGTTCAGTCATTTTCTGGTACCTGACTTTTCATCATCTCATTTGGGAACATTTTTTTTTCTCCAGCTCATTTTACAGATGAGGAAACTTGGCAGACAGTTATGTGATTAACTTAGGGTCACATAGCTAGTAAGTGTCTGAGGTCTTCTTGACTCCAGGTCTGGCATTCTAGTCACTGTGCTACCTGCCTGCTGTGATAATGGCAAACAATTTGGTGTATTTGAATGGCATGAAATCTAGTATGAACAAATGTGGAATATAATAAGTATGTGGAAGCAAATTTCAAATAGTTAAATAAAATTCAGATATTCAGATGACATTTTCTGTATGAGTCTTTCTGGGTATGATCATCCACCTTCATTATCTTTCTTATTCTTTTATTTTTGTATATTTTTGAATATACTTCTCTTTCCCTCTGTCTCTCTCTCTCATTCTCTCTCTCTGTGTCTTTTTCTCTCTGTCTTTTTATCTCTCTCTGTCTCATTCTCTCTCTGTGTGTCTTTATCTCCGTGTCTTTCTGTCTCTCTGTATAGACAGTAAGTTCCTTAAGGGCAGGGATAGTTTCATTTTCTTTTTGTATCCCCTCCTCCCCCTACTTTCTTGAACATACTCATATACACATACACACACTATAGCTAACATAGTGATTGGCCTATTATAGGCACTTAATAAATCTTTTATGACTTAAAATAAAAGTATTCATATAGTCTAAGTATTCCATTGCAGACTCCATTCCCAAATGCAGAGAATTGTCTTCTTTATGCTTCCTCTCCCATAGACTAGTAGAGGAGATAGTTAATGACACCACTTTTTGTTTTCATTTTTAGCATCCTTCAGTTAAAACCTCAATCATTCATGACTTTTCGGGTATTTATTTCCCATCCTACTGCCCTCTTTCATGCTTCAGGAGATTTTTAGGAACTCATATCTCATCAGTATCCTCTGTTCCTTAGACCAATCATGTCTTCATTTTCCATCCCACTGTAAGACTTCTGCATCTTGTCTCCATACTGGGCCCCTTTCCCTCCCTGCTCCTCCTTTTTAGCTTTCCTTTTATGTCTTGTCTTTCCTTATTTGATTGTAAACTCCCTGTGGGCAGCAACTATTTTCCTGTTTTTTCTATTTGTATTCTCAGTACATAGCACTGTGCCTGGCACATAGTAGATATTTAATGTTTATGGACTGGCTAAATTTCTTCACAGGAACCGTGTAAATTTATGTAGTATTTTATTATTTTTAAGTAATAGTAATTTGGGGAGGAGTTTATGCTTCTTCCCATAAATGCTAGTTTGTAATTTTCTCTCCTAAAAAGTTCTTTTTATAACAAATAAGTGTAATTTATATTAAATAAATCTATAAAATGATTGAACTTTAGAGTTTATACCCTGGAATGTAGCACCTAATTATATAATATTATATATTGCATGATAATTGCTTTATATTTGTAAATCTTGTCTTCTCAACAAGATTGCAAGCTCTTTTGAAAGGATAGGAGCCATGAATTTCACTTTTGTATTTTACACAGTGCCCAGAACATCATTAAACCATAATCATTACACAAATAATTCTTATTGGTTCCTTAGTGAACTGGTATTTTTTTGGTTGTTGTTCAATTGTCTCATTTCTGTCTCTGCATGACCCCATTTGGGGATTTCTTGACAAAGACACTAGAGTGGTTTGCTATTTCCTTCTCCAGCTTATTTTATAGATGGGAAGACTGAGGTGAACAGGGCTAAATGACTTAATCCAGCATTACACAGCTGAAGCCAGATTCGAGCTTGAGAAGATGAATCCTCCTGATTCCAGGTTGCCTCCATTGTTAATCCTGCTAAACCTCTTTTAGTCTCTTTCATTTCTGTCTGTCTGTCTCATCCATCTATCTATTTCTGTCTCTGTCTCTCTTTTGGTGCTCTTATTGAGAGAGATCTTTAGAATACCTGGCTTCTTAAAAGACATGAACATAAGCCTTATCTGTTTTACTATTTTGCTTATAATTGCCCCTGTCTATAGAAGAGTCATACAGGGGAAAAAAAAGAAAAAGTCATTTTTACCTAATTCTCAAAGCAAATCTTGAAGCTAATTTCACTGAAAAAATTCTTGGTTTTAAATATATACATTTATTATCTAATTTGTTGTTACTGTTAGATTTATAATCCCATCCCAGCTTGGGGAATTCCTAGTATGAAAATGCCTTCCACCAATATAGAATGCTATATACCTGAAAATTATAGTGTTAGAGAATAGCCAGAGGCATGGGAGTTTGTGACCTATCATCACACAGTTGTTGCGTGCCAGTGGACCGACTTGAACCCAGATCTTTTTGACACTAAATGTGTATTTCTAGCTACTTTACTACATTCAGTCTCCTTAATGGAGTAGCTTCCTCTTTCTGGTTTTTCACTTGATTTCTCTTCTAGATGATTGATTTTTGTAATATGTCATTTTATTTGCCTTTTTCAACTACTCTGCAGAAACTTAAAGTCTTCCAAATTGGGTCTTCCCTTTTTTTAGCTCATTCATTTTTTATAAGAACACTTGAATAGATAATCTCTGGCCTGGAAGAGAGAAATGACCTGTCATCTTGATGTTTCTCCTAGGTCTTTGATTCTCTGAAGTATGTAATTAGATGCTTAAATTTTGGACTTTGGGGCCCAGGATGTAAATTATCCATATTTCATTTAGGAAATAATCCGACAAAACTTTGGGCCTTTAGTCAAGAGAATGGCTTGTCAGTTATTCTTCATCATAGATTCTGTCCTTCTGGTCTTCTAGGAATAGAATTTGGGATCAGAATGGTTGGCCTAGAACCATGGTCTGTCAGATCTTATTAAGTTGGATGCTGCCTGAAGACTGACTTAATGAATGACTGAATTATGATTTTTTTCAAGGAAATCCATTTTAGTGAAGTTATCAATTAAAAAGAAAGCTACTAGGTTTTTTTTTTTTTTAAAGACCTTACAGACTTAAGGAGTTCTATACTGTTAGAGGATTTGAGGAGGACATGCTTTGTGGAAATGGCAACTCTTCCTTATAGTCAACTTTTAGAGCATGGGATTGCTCCTGAAAAAGATACCTGAGGGAGATTCCAGGAGACCTAGGAGAAAACCCTGACCAGGGGAAAGCCAGTGACCTGCCACTGCAGCTTCATCTTCCTGCTTTCTAGATGGGATGGCAGGTTTATTGATTTAGCTAGTGGTACTTATTTTAAGTGCTACCAGCATTTAATTAATTATTAATGTGCCATCAGCACCTTGATGGTAGCAGCGGGTATAAGAGCAGAGACATGAGGGTGAGGTCATTCTAAATTGCCATGAATCCTACTCTATCCCCTTTGACATTGGAAAGCAACTAAGAGTGACTGATAGCATCCCATATATAAAAGGCTTTTGGGGGACATTTATTCCCATAGTCTTTGGATGAATAAAAATGCAAAGAGAATGGAGAGAATTTGGTAGGGTCCCATCACTATAGAGTTCTTTTTGTAGTAGGAGTTTGTTAATTTTTTATTCTGCATAAGTAAGTATATTATATGTGAGTGAGTAATGTTGGGAGATCATGCCAAGTTGGAAAAGAAACAGAAATCTTGTGGGAGTGGGGACTCTAGCTATTTGAATAATTTTGAATTATTGTTGGAATAGGACCTGGGAAAAGCAACCAAGAGGGAGGGGCTGTGATGTGAGCATAGTGCTGAAGATTGGGACTAATGATATTTGCCAATGAGAGAAAGTAATATTATAAAATTATATTAATAATGAATTATTAATATTTGATCCACCCATTTTCCTTCTGTTAAGGCCCAACTCTGGAAAAGGTCAGTTAGTCTCTGAAGGGCGTAACTGAATGATAGATTTATTCCTAATTTTCAAGGCATATGATCTGACTCCCCCAACTGGGAGACTTAATATCTGTTTAGAGTAAAAATTAGTCTGGACAAGCTTTTGTGGGGAGGAAGAACCCCTGGGTTTTGATTCCCTTCTATTCCCTGAAGAAGAGAGGCCTGACAGATTTTACAATGAAGAATAGCTAACAGGCCAAGGCCACCCCAGCTCATGGAGGATTCTGGTTGGGGAGGTCCAGGAAATGTCTTCCCCTCCCTAGATGTCTTGTGGCTGCTGTGTCTCATGATCAAGTCATGCTCTCAGCAGGAGGAGCTGAAGACTTTTAGCCCACTTTCTCATTAAATATCCACCATTGGGATTGCTCTTAATTTATCAGGGAAATTCATTTTCATTAAAGTATTTCAAAGGCATTTAAATTAAAAGCATTTAAGGCTAGGTCTCCCTTGGTCACTTTGGTTACCAGAGGAACCTCTAACAATACATTGATTGTCAGCTAGCCTAATTAATAAATTGATTAATTCCCAGAAATTCTGTCTTTTTGGATTTTCATTTGTCACACCAGACATTGGGCTAAGGACTTTACAAATATTATTGTATTTAACCCTCACAACAACTATGGCAAGTGGGTGCTATTATTATCCCCTTTTTACAGATGAGGAAACTGAAATGAGACAGAGAGAGGTTAAGTAACCCGCCCAGAGACAGTATCTCAGATTTTCTTAACCCCAGGCCTGATCTATCCATTGTATTATTTGGCTATCCCATGGACTAGGAACTGCTCTCTTATGGAGGAAAAGTTAGAGTTGAAGCATTGCTTTGTGACTGGTGCAAATATGGCACTTTATGGAGCTATTCAAGCTACATGGGTATAGGATTGTCTTTATTTACAGGCATATGGGCATGGAATTAACATGAAAAGTAAGATCAAGTCATATTTCTCTCATCTCATTTTCAATTACTCTCTTTACCTTCTCAATGAACTTCTTTTTGTTTTCAGATTTTTAACACCTTATATAAAAGGTACATTTAAAAAAAAATACTGACAAAGCTATAGTGAAAAAAGCCCCAGGCATGTTAATATTGTTTTCCACTTCATAACAACCACCTGTGCCAAGATGAATTATCTATATTCTTGGTGAAAAGTAATGGATGTCAATTTAAAGCTAGCAAGAACTTTAAAATTATCTAGTTCATTCTCCTCTTTTTAAAGATTAGTAAACTGAGGTCCAGGAAGACAATTGCTCAAGATCATACATATAGTAAATAAATTTAATTCAATTCAACAAACATCTATTAAATTTCGTATTCTCCATCATTCTCAACTCCTTAGTTTTACTGACTCCATTTATCCAATTAGTGGCCAGAGCTTGTGATTTCTATCTCTTCATCTTCTTTTCCATATATATTATTCTTTTCACTGAGAAAAACTTCTATTATGACATGCTATGATAGTATTAGAACTTCTAAGTTGTTTATTTTGTCTTTTTAAAAAATGAAAATATCCAGCAGTGTTACTCTTGGGCTTATATCCCAAAGAGATTTTAAAGAAGGGAAAGGGATCTGTATGTGCAAGAATGTTTGTGGCAGCCCTGTTTGTAGTGACAAGAAACTGGAAATTGAATGGATGCCCATCAATTGGAGAATGGTTGGGTAAATTGTGGCATATGAATATTATAGAATTATTGCTCTATAAGAAATGACCAGCAGGATGAATACAGAGAGGCTTGGAGAGACTTACATGAATTGATGCTAAGTGAAATGAGCAGAACCAGAAGATCATTATACACTTCAACAATACTATATGAGGATCAATTCTGATGGACATAACTCTTCAACAATGAGAGGATCCAAATCAGTTCCAATTGATCTGTAATGAACAGAGTCAGCTACACCCAGGGAAAGAACATTGGGAAACGAGTATCGACCACAACATAACATTTCTACTCTTTCTGTTATTGTTTGCTTGCTTTTTTGTTTTTTTCTTCTTGGGTTATTTTTACCTTCTTTCTAAATCCCATCTTTCCTGTGCAATAAGATAACTGTATAAATATGCATACATATATTTTATTTAACATATACTTTAACTTATTTACCATGAATAGGATTACTTGCCATCTAGGGGCAGGAGGAAAAAAGTTGGAATAGAAGGTTTTGCAAGGGTCAGTGTTGAAAAATTACCCATGCACATGTTTTGCATATAAAAAGCTATAATAAAAAATAAAATTAAAAAAAATCAAAATCAAAATACTTTCTTCAATTACTTAGAAAAGTCTTGAAAACCCATTCTAATTCAAATAGAAAGCTGTTTGTGTAATGCAACCTCACTATGAGTTCCATTGTGATAGTATAAGTGTACAATAAAGGCTATTCCTGGAGATGATGTCTAGGAGTTCCAGGGTGCTACCTGGCATTCATGAGAGCAGAATTTGAGAAATAGTGGATATACTGTTGGAAAAAGACTTTATGGTTTTTAGGACAATACATTGCTCAAGAGGAGGTAGTACTTTGTTTCATCACAAGCTCTTACTGTAAAAGTCCTTATTTTGGTAATAAGGAAATTTTTTTTGAGTTGTCAATTTAGTTTTCAATAAACTTTGTTAAGGTTTCCCTCTGTAATATAGACTTAATGTCTTCTCCTAATTTGAATTTTTGGATCTTTTTGCTACTGAGAAACCCAGCACCCTAACTTGTCATGGACCAAAATATCCAGGATGATTTTCTGTATTTAATCCCATAGCCCAAAACACTTCTTCTTTAGACAATTATTGTTTTGAAAATTCTGCTTAATGCTTTTGATGTTAATATCTTTTGTGTGGCAAAGTAAGTATAACTAGAAATCCATGACTGTTAATGTAGTTTTGTAATTCCTCCCTACTCTATAATGATCTCCTTTATTTTTTCCATCTATTCTCCTTTCCCTTTTCAATTATATTCTGTACACTCATCTTCTTTCTCTTTATTTCTTTTCACTCACTTTTCTGTTTTCTCTTTAAATTTTCAATCTGGAAGCTGACAGCCTTAACTGCTACCTTTTCCTTGAAGAAACTGTGTGAGAGAAGATATGCAGGTGATGAGACAGTGGAAAATAAGTTGTTAGGACTCCATCTTGGAAAAGGGATGAAATTTTATCTTCATCAAGACTGAAGTGTACATGAAAGACCTTTCTTTGATTGTTGCCAGATGGTTTTCTTTCTCATTTTTTATACTTTCATTATTGTCATCCATGTTTTTAAGAAAACAACAAAAGAAATTTCATAAAAATGTCATCACAACCCTAACTCAGTGAAGACACAGAAGAGGAAAATTCAATGGTTTAGCTGTGACTCTACACTCTAAGTCCAGGGTTCAGTCTTGACCCTTTGGTTAGAACCAATATCCTCCTTCTTCCCCTTTCCCTAAAGGTTAATGCCAGATTAAATGGTGAAGTTTATCTTCAACACCGTTCTTTTTATATTTTTGATAGTTTCCTTTTCAAATGTGTATTTTTGCATTGTACTACCATTTTTATGCATTTTTTCTATTGAAGAGTGTTTCTTGCACATGATACTCATTTTTTTCATATATATTGACAATCATTACTTTTCACCAAGAATGTAGCAGGGGGTCCTCAAACTAAGGCCCATGGGCCAGATGCGGCAGCGGAGGACATTTATCCCCCTCACCCAGGGCTATGAAGTTTCTTTATTTAAAGGCCCACAACAAAGTTTTTGTTTTTACTATAATCCGGCCCTCCAACAGTCTGAGGGACAGTCTGAACTGGCCCCCTATTTGAAAAGTTTGAGGACCCTTGATAGAGAATTCATCTTGGCACAGGTGGTTGTTATTTACATGGTAGAGGGAATTCAGAAGTGAGGATTGGTAACTATTTGTAGTTTATAGTCTTAAACAGTGGTGTTCAAGTCAGATAGACATGGGGGCCACTAAACTTCAGGTGCATATTGACAAATAAAATCTTCAATGTTACCTGTCTTATTGTGTTGTTATTTATCTTGTTAAATACTTCTCAATTGCATTTTAATCTAATTCTGGTTTCAGGCCACATGATTAACATCTCTGCATCCTGAATCCATTACCTTTTTGTCAGGAGATGAGTAACATGTTTCATCATGAGTCTTCTGAAATTGTGATTGATCATTGTGTATATCCAAGTTCTTAAGTCTTTCAGTTAGATTTTCATAATATAGTTGCTATTGTATAAATAGGATAGTCATTCTCATTTCAAATTGTATCATTTCATAGAGTTTTTCCATGATTTCTCAGAAACCAATATATAGTATACCCTTGGATCTGCCTCTTGCCCAATGAATGCTGACTCTTCAGATGTTCTCCCTGTGATGGGCTGGAAGAAATGATTTATTGTGATTTTTGTTTTAGATTTTCTGTTCAGGAGTGGATCAGGTATGTTTTCTTCTTTTGAATTATTGGGACTAAATAATTTGTTCAGGATCACAGAGCTAATAATTAAATGTTTGAGGCTAGATTTGAAGTGAGGTTTTCCTTAGAGTCAGGGCTGTAACCATTGCATCATTTAACTGCTTCCTGATTAGGTCTATTTTCTAAATCTTTGTGGGGGAGTTGTTGGGCGGTACTGCTTCCTCCTCCTTTTCAGTCTTCATTAGTTACCATACATTTCTCTTTCTCTACATCATAGTTTAGTTCTTCATCATATCTTACTTGGACTATGACAATTGCCTTTTAGCTGATTTCTCTCAGACACATCCATGTAGGAGAAGACCTTTTTAATTCCCCTAATTGCTATTGCTTTCCCACCCAAAACTATCACATATTTATTTTTTATATATTATATATATGCAAATGAGTCTATGTATAGTATCACTATTATAATATAAGCCACTGCTTACACTTTTGTAACTCCAGAACTTATCATAATGTCTGACATATAGTAAATACTTAATCAATGCTTTTTGATTGATTGATTGATTATTGGTTCTTTAATTTTTAAATAGGTTGACCAAAGGTACTATAACATTTATACAATATTTATACTGTCCTTGATAATTATCATAAAGTTTTAAATTTGAATTCTGCATTCAAATTAATATATGTATATATATTAATAATATATTGTTCAGTTGTTTAAATTGTGTCAGATTCTTTGTGACCCCATTTGAAGGTGTTTTTTTTTTTTTTGGGTGGGGGAGCAAAGATACTGGAGTGGGTTGCCATTTACTCCTTCAGCTTGTTTTATAGTTGAGGAAATTGAGGCTAACATGATTCAGTATCTTGTCCAGATTCACACTGCCATTAAATGTCTGAGGCTAATTTGAACTCAGATCTTCTAAGCATATAGCTCCATTCATTGCAAAACCTAGATTCCCTACTTTAAAAATATAGGCTAGAGCAATTATAGTAAGAATGCTAGAGTTTTTAATGCCCATCTAGAAGATGGCTCTCTATTTAAAACACATCACCAATATAATAACATCAAGAATAATTGATTTAAAACGTGTCATTTTTCAGGCAGACAGTTTAAACCCATTTGGTTTGCATGGCCTTAAATCCATTATCATCTCCCCTAAATAGAACTAAGTATGGATTCAAAATTAAAGGACTCATGCCAAAATATTTTATTAATTACTTGATGTCAGGCTAAATGGCTCCACCATAAAACACTAAATCACTCTATTTAATGGAATCTTTCTCTGGTGATAAAAGAATGCCATTTAGACTCAATAAACATGAAATTCTTTATGTACTCCAAGGAAATATAGAGACTGAATGCTTCAAGTTTAAAACTGGAGGTCATATTGAAGCAAAGGAGGAAGGCTTTATCTAGGTAAATTCAACTAGATAATTTAATGCATAGAGGGCTGGGCCTGGAGTCAGGAAGATCTGATTTCAAATATGGTATCAGACCTTGTGCAATCAAGTCAATTAACCTCAGTTTCTTCAACTCTACAATTGGTCAATAATAATAATAAATAACAATAATAATAATAAAATAAATAAAAAATAATAAATAATTTTTTTTTCCATTTTGTTTTGCGAGTCACTTGGGATTAAGTGTCTAAGTTCCACAGCTAATAAGTGTTGTGTCTAAGGTTAGATTTGAACTTAGATCCTCCAGGGCTGGTACTCCATCCACTGTACCATCTAGCTGCTCCAATAGTACTTATCTTTTAGGTCTATTGCAATGATGAAATGTGATAATAATTCATAAAGTACTTAGCAGAGTGCCTGGTACACAGTAGGTGTTATATAAAAGTTTATTCTCTTCTTTCTTCCCTTCCATAAGACAATATAGATTTATTAAATGTGATCTAAAGTACTTTACTTCCTGGTGTATGAAACATCCAAGATATAAGAGTGGGTGACATTAATGTGAATTCAACCCACAATAAGCCAATAATGAAACACTGAATAAGTAGTTGAATCATATATCTCTGTGGAAAGGACAGGATTTATGATAGCAATTCAGGACCAGTTTATTGTCACAAGAAATTATGGAATAGTTTTTCTTAAGAAGCTCAGACTCAAATGACAAATGTAGATTATGCAAAAATTAAAAAAAAAAACAAAACAACCCAGAACTTGTGTAACAGTTAATGGCAGGCTATAAAAATGAAGTATTTCCTAAATATTTATGAGGGGCAGTTAGATGGCTAAGTGGGTAGAACACAGGGCCTGAAAAAACGTGAGTTCAGATCTGGCTTCAGAAAAGACAAAAATAATGTGAAAATGTTCATATCTTGCTTGTTGTCATATTTGCTACCAGAGTTTTCCTGGGAATGACACTGGAGGTTTGCAAGAACAATCTGGACAACCAAAATTTGGGGATTGTTGAGATTCTTTCCAAGATTATGGTTCTGTTGCTTTTGTATAATTTCACTGTAATTATTGTCAAAAAAAAGTAAAAAAAGGGTTTTGAGTATTCTTATTTTTATCATTAAAGTAAATCAGCTATCTCTGAACTCTGAACCACTTTCTGATAGAGGGATTTTATAAAGCTCTTCTGTCATTTTCTGGATTTTTCTCTCAAAGAATAATAGAAAAAAATTTATAAGAAAAAAAAATTCAGTGTTAGTTACTCAAGCCCTAACCTTGACTTCATGCCAGAAATTTCCATAAAACACAGAAGACTCCAGGGTAAATCTTGATTCTTTCACTTGATGGTTGCCATCTTTGTTTTTGCTGTAATCTGACTTTGTGCCTTCTCTGCGTTCCACTAGCCTCAGAGCACAAATGAGCACCTTGTTTCTTCCTGTCAATAATGAAGCTCCTGGAATTACAGAACAAAACAAGTGGTGCTAGGTAATGTTGTGCCAGCTCCTTCATTGCTGCTGTTTGGAGATCAATATGACTGCATCCCTGGAGAAGGACAACAGCAATTCGATGCTCATTTAATTAATGAGGTAGTAGTCATGACTACTATCCATGGAGCTATCATTCACGGAAGCCTTAAGCATCACAAGTTGTTTATAGATGATTCTTGCCTGGAACTGCTACTTGCTTAGACTGGTCCTGGAAAATCCTTCAATGTCAGCATGTTGAGAATTCTAATTTTTTTTTAAACATTATTAAAAAAGACACTTTCTCCTTCCTCTTGGGGTAGATTCTGTGGCAAATGCTTTTAGTTCTCAATCTGTTCTTTCCTGCTTTATTGCTGCTTCTGGAATGCTTGGATGATGGGTGAATCCCCTGCTAGGGACACACCTGCCCTCCCTTCCTGCTTGGGACCTCTGCCCAAGAGAGATGCTCATTAAATTTGGACATTTGTTTAATAAAGGAAGAGAACAAAAGGAGAGAGGGCTTAGTTAATTTGTAAGGGAATGAGAAAATTTAGAGACCTGGGCTGTTTTTAGAAAGATCTATTTTATAATCACAATTGACCACAGACAAATCACTAATTTTCTTATCTGTCAAATGGAAGTGATGATAGATAGATAAATAGATGGATAGGTGTATATATCTATATATCTATAAGTGTGTACATATGTGTATATATGTATATATGTGTATCAAAGTATACATACTTTGTCCACACACACATATATACATATTTGTAGGTATATAGAAATCTATCTATAAAAATAGATAGATATACATATGTTTCTCTCTACCTACCTATCTGACTAAATCTCAATGTGCTGACATTTAAGGATTTTCCATGACCAATTTAAGCAATAATTATATTTTTGTGTGCATGTGGGTTTATACATATGTACAGATTTATCTATACATATAATTTTGAGAATTGAAATAATATATAGAATGTTTTCCATACTTTGAAGTTACTTAAATAACTACAACTAATACTTTTGTAATTGTTTCTGCATTTGAGTGACATGACCTGTTTGGGGATGCCCTCAGTCCCAAATTTTCTACAATGTACCTGTGCTTGCTATGCCATTTTCATCACTGTCTCCAGGCTCTCCAGCGTGACTTCTCAAATCACTTTGGGCACTCACAACCTCCTTGGACTCCCAATTTCCTCAATTATATAATGGGAAGGTTGGATTAGATAAGATTCTGAAGTCCCTCTTAGTTCTAATCTAGATATAAGATTTAGGAGACAATCTGAAAAAAGCAAACTTGGATTCCCACCCTATCTGCTGTTTGCTACCAGGATTTCAGTTTCCTCAACTAAAAAAATAAAGGGTTGACACTAAATGCCTTCTGAGGTTCCTTTCTACACAGATCTAGAATTTTTATAAAGTCCAGAATACTGGTGCTTGACTATAATATCCTTCTTCCCTCTTTCTTTCCCCCCTCTCACATTTAAGGGAGAATTTTGGGTAATTTCTTTATTAACTCAGTTATGCATTTAAGTAATAAATGTCCTGTGCCCTAAGCAAAAGTATATAGTAGAAGTCTATATATTCAACATTTTTGTTGTATTTGTGTTTCCTTCTCACTTATACAACTTGCTTTTAAGAAAGGATTAAAAGAAATCCAATTAAATTATGCTAAAATGTAAATGACTTATAAGGTAATGTGCTCTACCTCCAAAAAAGACATAGGTTTAAATTCCTGTTTCTCTACTTCCAAGTTATGTAGCCACAGCAAATCAATTAACTTCTTTGAACTTAAAATTTCCTCATTTATAAAATGGAGCTCATTACTCTACACCTATCTTGTGGGGTTACTTTGAGAAGAACTCTTTATAAACAAAGTATTATAGAAATGTAAACTAAATATTTATTATGATTTTTCTTGGTAAAGTTTCTGTGATTTCATCAAGGTAGGGATGCTTTTGGAGAGGAAACTTTTACTAATGAAGACTGATTATTATTCTGCAAAATTTCTTGTTTTGTATATATTTGTTCACATATTCTCTCTCTCTCGCATTAGACAGTGAGCTCCTCAAGGGCAGGGATTGCCTTTTGCCTCTTTTTATAAGTCCAGTGCCTAGCATAATACCTGGTATGACATTTTTGGTCATATTATTCATATTAGACTCTTTGTGGCCGCATTTGGGGTTTACTTGGCAAAGATACAGTAATTTGTCATTTTCTTCCCAATTTATTTAACATATGAGGAAATTGAGGCAAATGGGATTAGGTGACTTGCATCTGGTAGTGTCTGAGGCCAGATTTGAACTCTAGGGCTGACACTCTATCCATTACTAGTTGTCACATAGTAGGCACTTAATAAATGAGTATTGAATTGCATGACCTTATTCTTAGAGAGTTGTCTTGGGAAATGAGAATTTAATGACTTGATTAGAGTTACCCAGTCAGAGTGAGTCACAGGCAGGACTGAACTCAGATTCTATTATGCTATACTGTCTCTACCTATTGTTATTATAGTAATTAGGAGTAATAGTGACAATAAATTAGTTATATTTTAATTTCACTTAATTGCTTTCAATGTAGAAAGAAATGGATCCACAATGAAGGAAATGTTGGCATTAATTCTGAAGAAGAAAATTGGTTTTCTCACCTCTTTAAAAATTGCTAAGAAGACTGCTGCTAACTTGACCTTTGCACAGTTGGCTTGAATTAGGATCGTATTGTTGGAAGAGATCTGGGAGTTCCTGCTCCCCTCATTATATCTCTGTGGCTCCAAGAAGCTGTAGCATGCACAGGGGCTCCATCCTGGTCTCAGCAAGTAGGCTAAACCAGATTAAGGTCCCAAACCCAATATATCCCAAGGATATGAAGGTATGAAGGAGAATAGTTTGTTCCAATGGCCATCAAAGCAGCTACAGCAGTTACTGTAGAACCCTGAGAGCTTGATTAGACCTCAGAAATTCTTCATTCAACACAAGATTTTGCAAAGATGAATGTTGAAAATTATCTATATATGTGTTTTGAAAATAAAAAAAAGCTTTATCAAAAAAATAAAATCAATCCCGTGAGAAATTCACTTAATCTCCGTTTCCTCAAGTATAAAATGCGACTAATAATAGCATCTATTTCCCAGGTCCATGAGATAAGGTAGTTATTAAACTTTGGATCATGAAGGATTGGATGCAATTACTAGACTAAACAACAACAATAAATTAACCTCTCTAAGCTGTGCTTTTCTTTCTGTAAGGTTTTAGATGCTCAGTTCATTCCTTTGATCTGAATGACTAATCACCCACTCTATGAGTTTTATATTAAGGTGCTTTGACACATTTTAGATACAGGAAGTGCCAATAAATTATTTGACACCCAGAATATCTTAGAGACACTTCAAAGATCCTCAGATACAAAATTCTTTCATGAGGTCTGGATCAATCTGCCCCTGTCTTCAGATATTTACACTCACTGTCAGGTGAAGAATGGAGCAAGGGTAGACTGGAGAGAGAATTTCCACTGCAGTATAATTAAAGGAACTATGTTAGCAGGTAAGTTTTGAGACTGAGTATTCAAGAGCAAATTTAGTCTGTGTTTGGGGTTAAATTCTAAAGAAGACTGAACAAATAATTAGTTAAGCAGCCTAAAAAGTCTGATTCTAAGAAAGAAAAAAAAATCTGTATTTCAACATAATTAGTAACAAAGTTAGGTTCTTCTTAGGTAGGCAAGTTGGCTAGTGATAAAAGAAGTGCTCTGGAGCTGCTAGGTCAAAATTAGGGAAAATAGCCTGGATCTTTCCTGGAAAGGGCAATTTATAACAATGGAGTCTTCCTCTCAAGTGTAATTTTTTACTGGGGGTCTCATGGTTTTGTGAGCAGTCTATCTTACTCTGGGATACTGTGTCCTAATTTTAGGATCAGTCTGTTAGGGAGAAGGGAAAGGATTTAGAAAATGAATCTCAATTCTCTTAGAATGCAAGCATTGGATAAAAGACTATCTTGGAGTCTTAGTTCAAATTCAACTTCAGATACTTATTAGCTTTGTAAACTGAGCAGGCCACTTAACCTTGCCTTAATTTACTCATCCATAAATGGTAGATGATTTCTATCTAACAGAGTTGTTATGAGGATAAAAATAAGATAATTTTTATTTTTTTCTCAGTAATATTTTATATTTTCAATTAAATTAGAGTTTTTCAACTTTCATTTTTGTAAAATTTTGAATTCCAAATTATGTTTTACTCCTTTTCCTCCCTCTTCCCCAAGTCAACAAGCAATGTATATATACATATACAATAATTTTAAACATATATTCATATTTCTAATATTGTAAAAGAAAAATCAGGCCAAAAGGGAAAAAGCACAAAAAGGAAAAAGCAAATAAACAAACAAAAAAGGTGAAAATAGTGTGCTTCAATCAATGAGATAATTTTTGAACAGTAGTTTGCAAGCCTTAAAGTGCCATATAAATGCTAGCTATTATTGTTGTAGTAAGCTTTGGGCCCTCAACAGGAGGCCCCAAATTCAATGTTAGCATTACTTTCAATAACTCAGTGCAGCAAGCTCAGTTCATTCCTCTATTTCAATAGGAAAGGGCCCTCAAATGACAATTTCAGCTTAATAAGATATTGGAACAGTACAGAGAACGGACCATCAATTTATGCTCAGAAAACAACAACACACCTTACTTTGCACTGAACAGGGACCATTTGTAATCCATCTTTATTTGCAAGCTGAAGATTAGTGGGAGGGAGAGCTAGAGTTGATGTAGGAGAGCACTTATGGCTCAACAAGGAAAATCACTGATTAAAATGAAAGTGAAGTAAGAAACAGAGGCTTTCTTTGAATAGAAAAGCATTGTTGTGTGTAGTTTTGGTTTATAGAGGCTCAATCCATGTAAATGCAACAACCTGTTTGTCTTTTTTTTTTTTTTTTTTTTTTTAGTGGAATGATCTCTAAGAGAGAGATTTCTGGTCTCAGGATGCTAGAAGGATACTAACAATTCTTATTGAGCTGGAAGATATCTGATATTTACTATATTCAGAACTTTATAGAGACCCAAGAAAACTTCTAAATTAAGTATCATCTCAGGTATGAGATTCTATTCTTCCACTTTAGAAAGGTTGATGTTCCTGATCCAATCTTAAGCTTGATTGAGTTCACATTTTTGCTGCAACTTTCATTTCAAAATTATCCTGGTTTTTATATGAATGTATAATTTCCTTTATCTCTGTCTTTTTTATTTCTTGTTGTTATGGATAATAAAACTTTATCTCTTATAATTGATGTTTCAGTGTGCATGACCTTATTAAAGAAAGAAATTAATAAATCAAACAGAAAACACAAAGTGAATTCTGGGTGTTATAGGGAATCATATGATCATCGAGTTAATGGAACCTTGAAAGGTCAACTAATCTATCCTTATTTTTCTATTACTTACTGTACCTCAGCCATGCATATACTTTCAAATGATCATATTCAGAAATCAAAGACTGGCAGTTTAGTTGGCATGGAAACTCTTTCCATAAAAGCAGATGATAGCAAGCTACAAATTATTTATAGCCCAGGGCCCAGAGTCAGAAAGACCTATGCAAATCTGGCCTCAGGCACTAGCTAGTGACTAAACAAGTCACTTAACCTTGTTTCCTCAGTTTCCTTATCTGTAAAATGAATTGGACAAAGAAATGGCAAACCCACTCCAGTATCTTTGCCAAGAAAACTACAAATGCAGTCATAAAGACTCAGATATAACTGAAATGAGTAAATTCCCAATACGAATTCTTTAGAATTCAGCAACTGACATAACAATTCTGCATTTATTTTTTGGATTCATCACCTGTTTTCATTCAAGCAACAGATGTACTAATAAATATTTCTGTTCTTTCACATTATTACTCTGATTTGGGGTTTGCATCAGTCTTGTGACCTCTGTTCTCTTGATCTTTCATCTTCACAAAGAAGATATTTTTGTTTGCAATTCCATCATGCAACTATTAAATATAAGACAAATAGGTCTTCCTACCTGCTTGTTTATTTACTATACCATATTTCATCTCTGCACTTGTCTCTAAATAAATACTTGATTTATTTTCTTTCTTAAATCAGAACCTCATCTATATTATCCCAGATAAATAAGAACTTTCTCTTTTTGAAGAAATTATTGAGGAGGCTAATTTACTAACTTAGAAAAACCTTAACAGAAAGCTCTCTCTTTTAATTTCATAAGTAGGATAGAAGAATATCAGATTAACATAGCCAGGCCAGTACTGGATAATAAATATTTAACTTTTATGCATTTTCCAGAAAAAAAAAACAACTGAACATTGTTCAATTGCATCAAATTGCATCAAATAACTCAATTGAGAAAAAACACACTGTGATTTCAAGCAGCTACAAAACATCCTCCCATGCAGCAAGAAAGATACACTGCTGATAGATCTGAAGGCATAATGTGGAGAACCTGTGTGACATGATGGAAATGAAGACAAAAATACCTTTTTTGTGAAAGATGAAAAATCAAGAGAATAGAGGTCACAAGATTGATGCAAAACCCAAATCAGTGTAATATGATGGAACAGAAATATTTACTGGTACAGCTGTGAATCTGAAAGAGGAATGCAGAATTGTTATGTCAGTTGTTGGATTCTAAAGAATTGGCATTGGGAATCCAATAAAAGCTCATGAACAGAGGTGATTTTGAACTCCCAAAATAGTTAGCTTACTCTCAGCACTGGTCAAAGCGTGACTATTTTATATGAGAATACTACTATTAAGATACAATTAGGCAAGCAGGAATATTTCTGGTCACAAATATGAGCTACAAAGTTGTAAACATATAAAGTGCACTTGAGAGGAAAATTATCACTGGGGTCAAAGAATGCTGATGTTAAAGGAGCCAGTATTGAGAAACAATATTGTTTCTCATGTTGGTATGAAGTCTGAGTTTGTTTTAATACATCAATGCATAATGCTGCTGCTGCTGCAAAAAAAAAAAAACCTTTAGTGATGGGAAAATATGAATATATTTGAAACAGAATCCAAACAAAAACTGTCTTGATATAAAAACTGGAATGTGAGATATATCAGTGGAAGAAGAAATGGAAAGTGGAGGAGAGCAACCACAATAAACTTTGTTTATTTTGTAGATATAAAAATTAGTAAGGGGCCAAAAGTGCATCACCTTGTTTCAAAAGACTTATTAAAATAGATGCTCAAAAAGAAACTGTTACATTGGAATAGGAACATGAGAATGTTGAAATCTAACTTGTTTTTCAATCATCACAGACAGCTCTTGAAACAAGTCTTGCTTCAAATAAAGTAAATATTGTGCATGGACATTCTATAACTGCCCAAGACTGCTGAGAAGGATCCCTTTTGAACAAAGGGGAAGATATGAACCCAGAGATATTATTTTACTGTCTCAAAACTCAGTTCTCCAGAGTTCCCCAGGATAAAGGGAGAAGCCACACAGATGTGATCACTTATGCTGCTAGAAGTTTCTGATAAATTATATCTGAAGTTGGTTTGTATCGTTTGATGTTAATGTTATTTATTGTAATGTAATGAATTTATGTAGTTAGGTATATCTCTTTCTTATGGCTAGTTTTCATTATTGGCTAGTATTGGATTTTGGGGTTATTTTCCCCATATGGACTGTTATATACAACCACAAATATGACAACAGTACACAAAGAGAGAAAAAAGAAACATTTATAGAAAAATAGATGACATACACACACACACACACACACACACACACACACACATCTCACTGGGCTTGGAATCAGAAAGATTCACCTTCATGAGTTCAAATCCAGCCTCAGACATTTACTAGCCATATGACTCTCACACATCAATTAACCCTGTTTGCCTCAGTTTCCTTTGTAAAAATGAACTGGATAAGGAAATGACAAATAACTATAGTTTTTTGCCAAGAAAATTTCAAATAGAATCATGAAGAAATGTCTAAAGAACAACAATATTATATATAATTTTTAGTTTGATAAACAGAATAACATAGTGACTACAGAACAAGTCTTAAAGTAGGAAAAACCTGGGTTCAAGTTTAATCTTTGATCCAAACTGATTTTGTGACCCTGAGCAAGGCATTAAACTATTAGTGTTCTAGGCACTATAGAACATTACTGGGAATCCAGTAGTGGATTTTTAAATTGTAAATTGCAAAAAATATAATGAATTTCTGCTTTTAGAGTAAGGACTCTATATCAATGAAACCATAAATCCAGTTCTTAGCTACAAAATTTAAACCTGTCAAAGGCATGGTGACATGTATATTATAGTTAATATTAATGCAGCTTTCATGTACCTCAAATGACTTTCCAGTAGAATGAAAAATTTTGTATATGAGGAGAAATGTAATACTTGTTTTAATTGGCTTTTAAGAACCAAAAATACTATCTATGTATATGTTAGTGTTTCTTTAAAAGAATGGTATCTTTGGGAATGATAATTTAACTTATTTGAGAAAAACCTGTCAGGAGTTTTAGAATTTAATTATTGTTTTGTAGAACTTTAAGAGACAGAGTAATATAATAACTAAAGATCTGGATTTGGATTTTGGAACACCTAAATTCAAGACCAACCTCTGGCAATACTGATTTTCTGAACTTCGACAAGTCACTTAAGCACTTGGCTTTCTGGGCAGCTTTCTTTCTTTTTTAAAAAAAATATATTTTAATATTAATTTTGAAGATTTTTGCGAACTCAGTTCTCTGTCTCTCATTAGTCCTTAGACTCATTGAGAAGACAAGTACTATATCAGTTATACAAGGTAAATCATGCAAAAATGTTTCCATATTAGTTATATTGCCAAAAAAAGAAAAAAGGACATTTAAGTAGGTGAAAAAAGTATTCCTCAATCTGCACTCAGAGTTCATCAGTTCTCTTTCTGAATGTAGAAAACTTTTTTCTATTTATTGGAGTATTTAAGTCTTTCACATTTGATCATCATTACACTATTGTTGTTACTGTGTACTTACTTTTCTTTGCCTCAATTTGTGTAAGTTTTCCCAGGCTTTTCTGAAAAAATCTTATTAGTTAAATATTATAGCACAGTACTATTCCATCACAATCATATAATATAACTTGTTCAGCCATTCCCTCAATGATGGATATATTCTCACTTTTTAATTCTTTGCCACCACAAAGAAAAAGTTGGTGTAAACTTTTTTTTGTGAATATAGGTCATTTTCCTTTTTTCTTTGATCTCTAGGAATATAGACCTAGGAGGATCTTCCTGAATCAAAGCCTATGCATGGTTTTATAGCCCTTTGGGCAAAGTTCCAAGTCACATCTCACAATGCTTGGATGAGTTCACAATTTCCTCAATGAATTGATGTATTTTCCCCCTATATCTACTTTTTGTCACTACACTTTTCTATGATGCTGGCCAATCTGATGGTTATGAGTTATTTTAATTTGCATTTTTCTAATCATTAGCAAATTAGAACTATTGATAGCTTTGATTGCTTCTTCTGAAAACTCTGTTTATATCCTTTGACCATTTATCAATTGAAAAAATTTTCCTAATCTTGAGAAATTGCATCTTATCAGAGAAACTTGCTGTAATTTTTTCCCCTTTCCTTCTAATTTTGGCAGTGTTAATTTTATTTGTGCAAAACCTTTTTAATTTTATATAATCAAAACAATTCATTTTACTTCCCATGATTCTTTCTATCTCTTGTTTGTTTATAAACTCATCACTTATCTATAGATCTGATAGGTAAAAATTTCCATGATTTCTTAATTTTCTTAAACATCTTTTATGTTTAAATCATGTACTTATTTTAACTTTATTTTGGTATGTAGTATGAGATGTTGTTTTACATCTTGTTTCTGCCAGATTACTTTCCATTTTCTCAGCAATCTTTGTTAAAATCTGTAGTGAGTCCTTGCTCCCAAAGCTTGGATTTTTGAGTTTATAAAACATTAGATTGCTATAGTTTTGGTTCCCTTGATAATTTTGTTTTTCCAGATGCATTTTATAATTATTTTTTCTAGGTCTATAAAATAATTCTTTGGTAGTTTGATTGGTTTGGCACTAAAAAAGTAAATTAAGTCAATTATAATTTTTATCATATTGGCTCACTCTATTCATGAACAATTATTGTTTCTCTAAATGTTTACATATGACTTTGTGTGAAAAGTGTTTTGTAATTACACCCATATAGGTCCTGGGTTTGTCTTGGTAGGTAGACTTCCAAGTATTTTATATTGTCTACAGTAGTTTTAAATTATATTTTTCTTTTTTCTTCCAATTATGTTTTGTTGGTAGTATATAAAAATGCTGATGAGGTAGGAGAGCTTATTTTATATCCTTCAACTTTGCAAAAGTTGTTGCTTATTTTGGCTAGTTTTTTTAGTTGATTCCCTAGTGTTTTTTTAAGTTTGCTATCATAACTTCAAAGAGTGATAGTTTTGTTTACTTATTTTCTGTTCTTATTCTTCAATTTCCTTTTCTTGGGAAGGCATCTGGTTTATGACCATTACAAACAATATTTTCTCTTGGTTTTAGATAGATATTACTTTAGGCAAGTTTCTAAGAATATAAGAAGTCAACTTATATTGAAAAGTAGTTTTCTTACCTTGTGAAGATACAAGAAGAAAATTCTTGAGAAAAGACTTGCTATCCCGAGATAGCTGAATTATGTGTTTCCAGAATTGAGAAGTTAGAAGTTTAATTATAATTAAAGATAACTTTGGTTGTGATCTTTCTCAGAGATGATTTTATAAAGACTTATTTGTCTCTTTTATTTCTGATGATACAGCAAATAAATAATATAGCTAGAAAATTTGATGTTGAATTAACCTTACCTAATATTTATATAATACTTTAAGGTTTGCAAAATAGTTTATAGATAAATGAGCAGTAGCTTATAAGAAAAGAGGTTTCAATAAAAAAAAATTGTTTTAGAAACGAATGTAGACAATATTAGAAAGGAAGCAATAAACTGGGAAACATTTTTACATTTAAGGGATCTGATAAAGATCTCATTTCTAAAATATATAGAGCATTGACTCAAATTTATAAGACTTCAACCCATTCACCAACTGATAAATGGTCAAAGGGTATGAATAGATAATTCTCAAATGAAGAAATTAAAACCATTTCTAGTCATATGAAAAGGTGCTCTAAATCATTATTGATCAGAGAAAATGCAAATTAAGACAACTCTGAGATACCACTATACATCTTTTAGATTGGCTAAGATGACAGGAAAAGATAATGATGAACATTGGAGGGGATGTAGGAAAACTGGGACACTGATACATTGTTGGTGGAGTTGTGAATGGATCCATCCACTCTGGAGAGCAATTTGGAATTATGCTCAAAAAGTTATCAAACTGTGCATACCCTTTGATCCTGCAGTGTTTCTATTGGGCCTATATCCCAAAGAGATATTAAAGTAGGGAAAGGGACCTGTATGTGCCAAAATGTTTGTGGCAGCCCTTTTTGTAGTGATAAAAAATTGGAATCTGAATGGATGCCCATCAATTAGAGAATGGCTGAATCAGTTATGGTATATGAATATTATGGAATATTATTGTTCTACAAGAAATGGCCAACAGGATGATTTCAGAAAGGTCTGGAGAGACTTACATGAACTGATGCTGAGTGAAGTGAACTGAACCAGGAGATCATTGTACAGGGCAACAACAAGACTATACAAAAATCAATTCTGATGGACATAGTTCTCTTCAACAATGAAATGACTTAAACCAGTTCCAATTGTTCAGTGATAAAGAGAGTCATCTACACCCAAAGAGAGAACTGTGGGAATAGAGTATGGAACACAACATAGCATTTTCACTCTTTTTGTTGTTTGCTTGCATATTGTTTTCTTTCTCATTTCCTTTCCTTTTTGATCTGATTTTTCTTGTGCAGGAAGATAATTGTATAAATTTGTTTATATGTATTGGTGTAACATATATTTTTAACATGTATAACATATATTGGATTACTTACCATTTAGGGGAGAGGGTGGGGAAAGGAGGGGAAAATTTGGAACACAAAGCTATGCAAGGATCAATGTTGAAAAATTATCCATGCATGTGTTTTGAAAATAAAAAGCTTTAATAAAAAAAGAAAAAAAAACATTGTCATGTGCGCAATAGAATGTAAGAGAATATTCAAAATATAAAGCAATAAATTTCCATTTTAAGGAAGCCTGTACAATAAATACTACATTATCTTAAAAAAAAAAGTTGTTTTAGGTAATAAGTAAGAAGCAAGGTACATTAAACCAAATTAAATTCCAAACAGAAAGAACAAGATAGAGATATTTTAAAAACACAAAATTAAATGTCTAAGACTACTTCCCATCTCTGGTTCTTAAGTTCTTTTTCATTATTCTGCTGTGCATAGAGTAGATAATCTCTAACACCTGAGCAATTTAAGAATCTGTGATGAAGCAAAGAGCAAATGGGAACCAATCAGTTGAATAAATTGAGATAAAATAACAACAAGCTATTCTAGCAACAATAAATGACATCAAAAATTTAGATCAATGTGATGGTGGATTGTTGATGTTATAATAATGACTGATTTTTTTAAACAAGAGATTTTATTTATTTTTAAAAACATTTTTACATCCTCCATTAATGTCTTATACCAATGCCTCATTATAGTATAAGTTCTTGAAATCTTTTCTCAGTTAATAGGCTACAAACTTTTTCAGGCTTTACCAGGCTGGAAAGGCTTCAGGTATTCAAGTAGTGATAGATCTTTCCTGTTCTCTTAGAACTCATCTAAATTCAGATAAGTTTATCACCAGAAGATCAATTTCATTGTGATGATTGTTTTGGTCACAGTGAGTCATGAAGAAGTAATCCGTTTTTTAAAAGATACTTTAAAAAAAGCATCCCCAGCAAATCTTCCATCAAAAATATTTCCCCCTCCTGTTTCTTCAATTTTTAACACTCAATTTTTAAAAAGGGGGCCCATATTTTCTTTCAATCTTTTTTTGTGTATTTGATAAAGAAGTTTTTTTTTTTTTAAGTTCTAGCTCAGTTCCTGCTTTAACTTTTCGAACCTAATTCCTGTAAATCTTCACTGTTTCTCTGCACTTTAGTTTGTTTATGTTTGATTATAAACTGGGGCATGATTTCCATTGCTAAGGAGAAAATCCAGACTGAAAGATCTTTTCTATTTTATTTTCAGGAGATTTGAAAATTGTTAGAATTGGTTTCTTTTCAGTGACTGACATTGCATTTATGTTTTATGCATTCTATTAGGGTTTGCAAAATAAAAATAGATTTAGGAAAGTGAAGCAGAAATAAGGGAGAACTTTTCTCTTTTGCACATTCTGATCTGAAATAGTTTCTTGGCACCCAGAGCACCTTGAAGTAAAACTGTATAATAGATAAAACTTTTGCTCAGCATCCTCACAACACACCTTTCCCTTCTTGACATCTTTGCTCATTCTCCACCTCCCACCCTAGGCCCCATACTCAGGATTATCTTTTTCTCTCTTTCACACTCATCTTTACTGAACTATTATTGGTCACTGAGATCACAATGTCAGAACTGGAAAGGACCTTAAGGATCCTGTAGGTCAATGGTTTTTAACTTGGGGTCCCTAACCTCCAAACTGTCCATTAATAGATTTCAGGGACTCTAAATTTGAATAGGGAAATATACATCTTTATAGTTGTTATACATTTATAGTACTAATACATTTATATAGTAACTATAGTTACCTAAAATTTTAGAAGTTTCTGTTATTACTTAAAATTATTTAAAACATTAAAATTAATTATTTAAAGCATCATTAATTATTTAGATTTTTAAAAAGACATTAATCTAAGAAGGGACCCATTTTAAATTTTACCAGAATGCCTCAGGAATCTAGTATTCAAAAAAAAAGTTGACCTCTGATCTATTTAATTTTTCTCATTTCATTTTACAGACAAAGAAACTAAGACCTCAAAAAGCAAAGTTTTTTTTTTTTTTTTTTTTTTTTTTTTTTGTGGTTATAATCCCAAATAGCATTGAAGTTTTAGCTATGTCTCCTCAGCATCTAGCATAGTATCTTCCACATAGGAGGCATTTAGTCCATGTTTCTTACCTGACGGAAGTATCTTTTCCAAGATCACATTGCACAGTGAGGAGCCAGGACTGAAATCCAGAACTCTAGAGTTCTAGTTCTACACTCTTCCCACGATATCTGTCTGCCCCTGGACAGCTCTGAGGTACTACTGATATATTTTCTTCCTCATTAGAATATCAGGTCCTTGAAGACTGGCTATTTTATTTTTGTTTATCCTTAGTGCTCACTGGCAAATAGTCAGTTTAATTCTTGCCTCAGAGTCAGGTAAACCTGAGTTCAAATCCAGCCTCAGATACTTACCAGTTGTGTGATCTTGGGCAAGTCACTTAATGTCTCAGTGCCTCAGTTCTCTCAATTATAAAATGGAAATTATAATAATATCGACTCTTCGAGGTTATGATGATAAAATAAGATTATATTTGTAAAAAGCACTGAGCATAGTGCCTAGACACTATAGAAATATTTATTGCTTCTCTTTCCACTTAGGAGATGCTTAATGTATGTTTATTGATTAATTGCTTGTGTGAAGTCTGAAAGACTCAAGAGGCTGGTGATGATCAGAATGACAAGTAAGAGAGAGAAAACTTTGGACAGGCTCTTTCAAATTAGGCCATTACAGCCTAATCTTAGGCTACAAGCCAAGTGCCCTAATGAAGTCTCTCTGCATGCACATGGAAGTAAGGCTAAGGATGCCAGTGGAATGTGTGAACCAAGCAAAAAGCTAGCACACCTGCTGCAAGTGTGTATAATGTGAGCTTATGCTCTGACCCACGGGACAGATGGATACTTCATGTGTAGTCTAAGCCATTCTGTTAAGACCAACAACTCTTACCTTCTTTTATCAGTTTATATGGGAAAAAGGAAGGGATAGAATTGGGGGCTGCGGGTGGGTTCTGCTTTGTACATGAAAGTAGGCTGATAGCCTCAGAAGGATCAATTTGGGAATAGCCCGCAGCTGAGGAGGCTGTTTCCTGCTGACTTGAAGTTTAATAAACGACAGAAATTACAATTGGCCCCTGCATGGTTACAGTTTTGTTGAGAATGACATCCAAGATCATCGACATAATCACTGAGGAGAGAATCACAGCCCAATTTGCAGTTTGAAATTGCTGGCTTAGTGGCAGCTGCTGTTCACTCATGGCTGAGCTGCTTTGGAGTGAACTTAAAGAACAGAAAAACACAAATAGCAATGATTGGGCCCCATACTTCTTAGGAAGCTCAGAAAATTAGTATTTAGGGGAACCTGATCAGTGTTTGTTTAATTGAGCACCTACTATTGTGATAAGTTTGAAGTAGAAGTTGGGGAAGGCAGGAGATTCAGAAATATTGCACAAAGTCCTTGCCCTCGAAACAAGGTTTGGTTGGGAGGACAATTCTAATGTCCATTCAACAACATAGTCATAAAGAAAATGATATAAAATTGCCAAAATAGCTTCAGATGAAAGTGCAATAGGAAATATGATAAGATAGAACTCATGGAGGGCTGGGGTGGTTGGGCAAGGTTCAGGAAGAAGTGTGACATGAACTTGGTCTTGAACAACAGGTAAGATTTTAATAGGCAGTAGGGAATAGGTAGTGGGGAGGGGGAGAATCCTAATAAAGAATTTTGAACCTGGACATAAAAGATGTCATTAAATGCTAGGGAACAAGTGGAGTGATGGGCCAAAAAAAAGATGACACAAAACACCATTTTCAGGGAAGGGATGATGATGCTTATCTTTGCAGATTTTCCAATAGATACAAAATGATCCAATAATCAATTATTAATTAAGCATTTGTTGAACATGTACCATGTGCAAGTCAAACTGAGATCTGTTAAAGTCTTTAACTTAAAAAGACCAAAACCTGCCACTGCATTTGGGGCTATCTCTAGTCATCCTGATCTAAATCTGCCTGCTGGATCCAGATGGTTCTGGAGGAGAAAGTGAGGCAGGTGACTTTCTACAGCTCTCCCTCACTTAAATCCAATCCACTTGCATGTCATGGTATCACCTCCCTGTCCATCAGACAATGATGGACAAACAAGGACACCTTGTGTAAGGTACTGATGCCAGACATGGACAATCAAAAGGAAAAGCAGTCCCTATTCTCAGGGAAATTACTTTTTTTCTGGGATGTGTGTTTGTATGTGTGTGGGGGAATGGTTAATGTGAAAAATTAAGTATGTAACTGTTTATTTCAGGAAGGAGAGAACATTCACAATAGGAGGATCAGAAACAGCTTCTTGTATAAAATTCTTCATAAGCTGAGTCATGGGGTTCTAAGTGGAAGAGGTGAAGAGTCCAGTCAGAGGGGAAAACCTAAACAAAGAAACTAAGGTAAGAACTGGAGTGTAGTGTGCCAATAGCAGCAGGTAAGTCAGTTTGGCTAGAAAATAGAGTTCATGAAAAGGAATGTGTTATGATCGTGGAATGACAGTTTGGAACCAGATTGTGAAGGGCTTTAAATGCCAAGTAGGAATTTGAAATTTAGTTTAGAGGCAATAAGGAAATAATGAAGCTTTTTGTACTAAGAAAATTAAATGATCAGATCTGTATTTTAGAAAAAATCAACTTGGGAACTGTGTGGAGGACATTTTAGAGAGGAGAGATACTGGATGCAAGGAGATTAATGGGGAGGTATTGTCCAGATTAGGAGTGATTAGAAGTCAAAGTAGGCTGTGAAAGTGGAGAGAAAAGTAAGATTTCAGAGAGTGTGGGAGTCAAAGTAACAATACTTGGCCTTTAATTAAATATGGGAAATACTAAAATGATGAAAGACTTCATAACTGAAGCTAGAAAGATGATGCATTTTTGTTCAGAGGTGTCAAACCCTGAAGATTCTCAAGTGCTGCCTAAACAAGAATACAGTGTAACTGGGGAAAAGTCTAACCAAATAAATAAATTAAAATATTATGTAACACAGAGAATGTTAATGTTTTTCTAAATTAATATGAGTCCTGAAATGATCCATTTCTATTTGAGCTGGACAACAGTGCTCTTCATCATAAATGTTTGAAATTAGAAAGAAAGGTGGGTTTTAGGAACAAGATGAGTTCTCTTTTGAAAATGTTGAGTTTGAGACTCCTATGGAACATTTGATTTGAAATACTTAGCAAGCAGTTGTAGATGTAAGGCTGGAGCTCAGGAGAAGCAAGAAGACTGGATGAGTAGATTTAGGATTTATCTGTACAGAGATTGTGCTTGAATCTATGGGAGCTGAGATTACCAAGTCAAAATGGAAAATGTCCAGGAAGGAACCCTGATAACCTTTAGTGATATCAATCACACATAGCTAGCAAAACTATAGTGCCCCAGTAAGGAATGGTACCTCTGGGTTTTGAGTCTGTGTCTCCAATTCTACTTCAATCTTGCAACTTCTGTTTGGAATTTAGGACCTTACCTTTTCTACCCTTTGATTATTACATGTAGCTTGGAACAATTCAATCATTTCTTTGTCAATCAAAAGACTTCTAAAAAGTAGAATAGTCATCCTATCAAACTTTGGTGTCTTTCAAGCTTAGAGAATTGAAACAAACTTTCAAGTACAAATATTTATTAAATACCTTTATTCTCACTTCATTGTATAATGTAGTAGAGAACATAAGATAATAAATAGGGGCAAAACATCATACTTTTCCTGAAGGATCTTATAGTCTAATGTAACAAGGATTAGTGTAGATACTTCCTTCCCACTCCTGTAGATTTTCTCTTTCTATCTCTTAATGGCTCATTCTCAATCCATATTATGAGGTTACCAAGGAGTATTTTTTTATATTTCCTTATTAATTACTAAAACCACATCTCTCAATAATGTCAAGGCTCTGCTCCAGTTTTCTTTTCAACCTCTATGTCCCTATGAATATGACTGTTCTCTCACTTAGGTTCAGATATTTCTAATTTTTTTCTGCTTTAGCTTGCAAAAGTAAGCTAAGGTAATTGTCCTCTAACTAATTAGCTCACATCCCTATCTTTATTATACTTACCTATTAGCCACAGAGCATGATTGTTATAGATTTGTATTTTGGTCGGAAAAAATCAGACCTCTTATAGCAACAAATTGTTCATTGAAAAACTTGGAATTTCAATTCAGTGGTGGGATCAGAAGCAGAGTACAAAGACCTGAGAAATGAGTGAAAGCAACAAATAGAGGCAATTTTCCCTGGGAGTTTGACTAGGCAAAGGAGAGGGATAGGGAGAAACTTCAGAGATTTGTGGGCTTAAATTAAGGGGTTGAGATTTGGGGCAGAGCCAAGATGATAGAGGGAAGCCAGGAGGCTGCTCGAATATTTCCACTTTTCCTTGAAAATTATATAAAACCAAGTCTTGGAACAGAATGTTACAGAATGAATCTACTGTCTAGCTCAAGATAGATTAGGATTTTAAGAAAGGTCAATCTCAGTGGGGTGAAAGGGGTATTCAGGCTGTTGGAGAAAGCCTATGAGAAGCTCTTAATCACAGCAGATCAGCAACTGAGACTCTCTGTCCTAGCTCAGTAATAGAACAGATCAGGGGGGCAGTCTCCAGTTCCAGCACAGAATGCAAATTATCAGCCATGTAAAGCAGGCTGTTGCTTTTGGGGAGCAAGTAAGCCTACTCTCTGTTGTGAGCAAGACACCAAATACAAGGGACTTTTGCTCAAGATGGTTAATACTTGGGCATGTTTATAGTGAGAAAAGTATAAGCCAGTGGAGAAGGTAGGACTGAAATCTTAGGAAGGAAAGGAGATTATTGAAAGGGGCAAGCTCCTGGAGGAGACAGATAGAAAGAGATGGCAATGAAGGCACAAGGCTTAATTTTGGTAAGGAAGATTACCTCTTCCTGAGTAGTAGAAGAGCAGGAGAGAAAAGAATGAGAATGAGGGATGATATTGAGGGAATTTGAGTCATTGAATTGAAAAAATAGATATCTTAAAATGTTTTGGTAGGCCTTATATGGCCTAATGGTCCAGCCATTTTCACTTCTGCTTCACAGGAATATATAAAATTTGGTTCTGCTTGTCTTTCCCATCCTTGTGCCCTATCCTGGCCTTAACTAAGATTGGAAAAATTCTTGGAAAAAGAGTTATCTGATGCTAACTTCCCCAGACTCCAAAGGGGACAATGTTGCTGTTCAGTCATTTCAGTTGTGTCTGTTTTTGATCCCATTGGGGGTTTTCTTAGCAGAGGTACTAGAGTGGTTCCCCATTTCCTTTTTCAGCTTATGTTACAGATGAGGAAACTGAAACAAATAGGATCAAATGACTTACTGAGCCTCACATAGCTGTTAAGTATCTGAGGTTAGATTTGAACTCATTTCTTCCTGATTCCAGGCCTAGAATTCTGCCTACTGTGCCTCTTAGCTGCCCTAAGGGCAATAATAGCAGACAAAACACGTTTTCTTATAGATGCTAGGATTATTGGAAGTTCCACCTCCACACTGACATAGCTAACTTTGACATATCTGGGAGTAATTTGGCATTCTTCAAATTCGGAATTGCTTGGGGTAAAATTCCCATTGCCTTGCCTTGGTTACAGATTTTAGGGAAATAATCTAGTCATGTAGCCAGAAGGAGAAAAATGGAAAAAGCACAAGTGAACGTAGAGTCAGGGTTAGTGAGACTAGCAGTGAAGCAGAAAAGGGCTTCCAGAAGGAATAACAGAAGACCAAGTAAGAGGATCCAGAGAGCCTTAGAATCCAGGCAGAAAGAGGAGTTTAGATCTTATAGGAAATGGAGAAGCATTGAAGGATTTTGAGCAGAGATAACACAATAAAATAATAGTTTAGGGTGTGTCTACAATAATTATTTCTGTCAATGAAACTATAGCATAAGCAGTACTTCCATTAAGCTTCAATCCAAATTATGAATTTCCTCTCAAATTATTTTATTTGTAGTGTAATTGTTAGAACCTGAAATATTGAACATGTGCAGACATCATGTTAATGGATTTGGCTGTTGTGAATATTTTTAATCATGAACACCTGACAGATTGGCATATTTTCTTTTCTTAATCAACTTGATGATATTTTAAATCTCCAATGTGTTTGTTGTTGTTAAGATGGTTAGAGAAGAGCTGGAAAGATGCTTTAGGCTGAAGCTCAGGGGCTGTCTTCACCTTGGTGGGGGTCCTCATTTTTCCAGAATATACTTTTCATATTATCAGACTTAAGAGCTAGATGTTTCAGTTCACTCAGGGGACACAAGATACTGGGAACTGATTCACATCAGTGAAACTTATAATAGACTAATAGATAATAATATAATAGGATGCCAATATATTATTTTACATTAGTAGCATAATTATGATGATGATGATGATGATGATGATGAGAGCTGTAGACATTTATGTAATGGAAAACAGGATTATAAATTTAGAATTGGAAGATATCTTAGAATTTATCAAGTTCAATCCTTAATTTTACAGATGAGGAAACTGAGGCCCCTGGGAATGAGGTGTTTTAACCAAGTTTCCATAGGAAGGAAGAAGTAGAATAAAGCTTTTAATCCTGGTCTTTGTTACTTGAAATTGTCTACTCATGCTACTATATATCAAAATGCTTTCTAGTTTTTATTTAATCCTCACACAATTTTATCAAGTTGGCAATATTATAATTTTCATTTATCTAATTGAAGAAAATGAAGTTCAGCAAGATTAAGACTTGGTAGCATCATGCAGTTAGTAAGGCCTGAAGCAAGATTTGGAAGTATGTTTTTTTTTTTTTTATTCCAAGTCCACTATCCTATCAATTGAAGGGTGCTTTAGACCTAAATTCAGACAACCTGTGTATGGATGACAGCATTGGAGCCTAATAGTTGTCTGACTATGGGAAAATCAGTTTAATCATTCCAGGTCTCAACTTCATCAACTCATTTACAAAATAGGAATAATACTTTGTAGGATTTCTGTCAGTAAAAAACATTGTATAAACCTTTAATTACTATATAAATGCAACACTGAGGATGTTAATAACCAGGCAGAAGATACAATTAGTTTGAAGCAAAGGGATTTAATGAAATAAGAAATTTAAAAATATTATTTCAAAAGTAGCAACAAATTATTTTTCTGTAAGTCTTTGGTATATTCTGCCACCAGTACACACAAGATCTGTGTAAAGTGTACAGACTTAGGGAACACACATGGAGGGGCATGTTTGCAAGAAGGAAACATTACTAAGATGCCAGAATGGAAGGGTATGTTCTGCTTCTGATGTTAAAACCAGTTCTCTTCTAGGATGTGATTATACTATTTCCCACTGGAGGCTATTTCTTCTTGATCTTTTAGTCTCTGTTGGGCAATGCACAACCTGTCAGAAATCAATCATTCAATCAGTCAATAACCATTTCATTAAGCACTTGCCATGTACCAGGCACCATGCTTGTTCCCAGAGAAAGAGTGGTAAAGAGTAGAAAAATGATATTCCTTTTTCTACAAAGATAAAATTATAGTGCTACAGTAAAACAACAAAAGATTTGTCTTCAAGGAGCTCACCTAATCTCTTCTGCTTAATGCTGCTCCAATATTGAGCTCCTGGGCTTGGGAGAGCTTAATTTAGAAAAGTCAAGGTCATCCACTACATCCTGGGCCATTGCCAGTAGTCTTGACTTTTGTCTTGCCATTGGACTTTGATGATTCTGGAGGAGAGAGTGCAAATAATGATGACTTTGCATAGCTTTGCCTCACTTAGATCCAAATCAAGCCAATATTCTCATGATGTCATTCTTCTTTGAGAATGAAGGAAGAACAACAACATGCTCTCTCTTAATGCTGGTCATCTGTAGATCCTTCCACTGTTCACCAGATCAAGTGAAATCTTTGGACACATTTTATTCAAGAAGACTGATTTTTGCCATTTCTTCTCTCTTCTTCCCAACTCTTTTAGAAAAGGCAAAAAAGAACCTTTGCTTGGACTTCATCAAAAATTGACAAAAATCTTATTGTTCCCAAAGTCTTGACTCCTATGACCTCTCATTTTAGCAGTTGCAGATTTTCAGCTTGGGGTACTTTTTACACTAATAAACAGAGTCATTTCAATTAACTGAGTCTCTTAGATTTAGTTATTTCTTTGTATTCCTTCTTGGTTTAGGAGTTTATAACTCTTATCATCAGAGTTTATGGGGCCCACTCCTTGTACATCTAAATTTTTCATCTCTATTTACAAATAAATAAGTCAGATGATGATTGATATATTCACAGTTACCAAATAATTCTTGGGTTTGTGGTTCTTTGCTTTTGAACCTAAAGTCTATTCTCTATATTCTTCCATATAGTTGAACAGGTGAGGGGGAAAAAAGGCACTTGTTAATTGCAGTCAGCAAGGACATGATCTTTGCTAATTGCCTAGTTGCATATACAGCATGTACAGAAATATATGCATATACAGAAAAGCAGCCCAAATCTCAAAAACTTTGGATTACTTCTTTAAATCAACATTAGCTATTATTTGAGAGAAATGGTTATTTCTCTTTCATCTTGATAGTCAATTATTGAAATTTGGTAGACCTAAACTTTTTCCCCCCTTGCCTGTTCCTTTGTCCATTCTTAAAGGATAGGGCTAATGGAAAATAGGACTGATATTCTCTTTATTCTGGGTACTGCTACTTCCCCCAACTAGCTCAGGGTCATGTAGGGATATATATGTATTTTTTGTCTCCATTGCCCAAGGCTGGAGGTCATCTGAGCATTTGGACAGTCTCTGTCCAAGTGGGACAAGATATCACTCTCAAGGTCTTATTGGAGTGAGCTCACTTCTCTTTGTAAAGGCCACATCTCATTAACTGTTAATCAATCAGAATTGATTGACACTCTCAGAAGAAACATCCCTCTTTCAAGAGGGATACCAAATAATTCTTGGGTTTGTGGTTCTTTGCTTTTGAACCTAAAGTCTATTCTCTATATTCTTCCATATAGTTGAACAGGTGAGGGGGAAAAAAGGCACTTGTTAATTGCAGTCAGCAAGGACATTGTCTTTGCTAATTGCCTAGTTGCATATACAGCATGTACAGAAATATATGCATATACAGAAAAGCAGCCCAAATCTCAAAAACTTTGGATTACTTCTTTAAATCAACATTAGCTATTATTTGAGAGAAATGGTTCTCTCATAAACCATGAGCCTGCTGAAGTGAATATCTTAATAATGCTGGTATTATTAATAAAATGGCTAATTACCCATAAATTATGTTTCTGAAACTTTTAAATGCCTTAATTAATTAGTAGTGATAATGATAATAATATGTGAGATGTAACTGGCATGAGAAGTCAGAGTGCTCAGGTCACTTTTTTAGGATGAATAGACCAACTAAATTAAAAGATTGCTTTCTAAATATTTAATTGAATAAAAGGAGTTAGATATTTTGATGAATTTCCCTCTCATAGGGAAATTTACATCCAAATAATATGGGCTGCTAAGTGAGGATCAAAGTGTTTCCCTTCTTTCCCTTCACCTCAAACAGTTATAACATAACATTGAAATTTTTTTTTGCTGTGGATTTTTAGTGGAAGAGAGTATTTCTATATGGAGCAATAAACTTGAATTTGAATTTGAACTCTGCTACTTACTATCTCTATGACCTTCAGCAACTCCATTAGGAATGCTCCAATTTATATTAGTTACTTTTTAGATTGATGTCTTCCTGATGAGATTTTGATGAGACATCTTAGTTTCTAAGATGAGTTTGAAAAGATACTCTAATCTTATTAGCAATGAATTTGCAAATTACTTGAGAGCATCCCTAACTTCTTCAGAATCCAATTTTACATGGATTTTTGCTAGCATTACTTGGGCATAATTGGGCATTTTCTGACTTTGTTCCCAAATTCTGGTGGAAGAGGAAAGAAGCAGCATGACATAGTGGATCAAGCGTGCAAATTTACCAACTATTTGGGAGAAGGAAAGGGAATGAACACTAATTAACTGTAGACTATATGCCACTGTATGGATGATAATGAAAGCTATAGATCCATTCAATTCAATGAGAATTTATTGAGTCTACTATGTGCCAGGAGAAAGACAATGTGGTACTATGGCTAGAGAGCTGGTGAAAGAGACAAGAAAACTTGATTCAAGTTTTACTGATGACACACATTAACTGTGTTAACATATAAGATAGTACCCCAAATAACTCTCTTAGGTTATAAATTGCAAAATAATGGCCAATTTGCATAGGTTGGTGGAATACTAAGAGTTGTACAAATATTTCATTTGATCCTCACAACAATCTTATGAGGTACAATTATCCCATTTTACAAATGAGGAAACTGAAAAAGACAAAAGTTAAATGATTTGCTTAGGATTACATAGGAGTTCATATTTGAATTCATGTCTTTCTAACTTTTGTCCTAGTATTCCACCTCTGTTCAACCTACCTGCCTTCAAATTGTCAAGAAAGAGGGAGGAAGGAATGGAATAAACATTTATATAACACTTACGATGTGCCAGGCACTGTGCTAAGCTCTTTTACAAATATTATCTCATTTGATCTTCACTCCAATTTGGTGAGGTTGGTAGTAAAAAAGGTGTCAGAAACCCAAAAGTACAAAGTGGGTAGAAGAAACAACTGGACTAGCAATTAGCATAGGAGAAAGGTGAACAGAAAGAGATGTAACAAGGGAGCATTAGACATGTTAGCACTGAGATAGAGAGTTTGAGCTTTTTATTATAAAGAATATTTGAACTAGGGAAAACGGCCAACCAAGCAGATAGTTTTCAGTATCTTGATTGTCAATTGTTAAACTAATTGGTAGGAAAAACCAGTGCTTCTGTGGGGAACAGAGATTTACAATGACGACTCTTAATGCTGGATGAAGATGCTGTTCAACTGGGGGCAGATTAACAGAAAAATGAAGCATGAGTACTGTGGCTGGTGTAAACCTGCTTCAGCCTTGGGTAGAATCACTTTATCAGATCACAGGAGAGCTGATTTGAGCAAGCAGAACTGGGTAGCTGCATTCTTGAGGGCATCTTTGGATTATAGCCTTCTTTGAGCCTTTTCTATATCCTTCAGTGATGTCTTGGTTTATAGGAAAGTAGTTGTGTCAGAGGAAATTAATTATTTCATTTATATACATCTCTTTCCTGGGCTTCTTATGTGTTTTTGTTTAACTTGATAACTGTCTTGCAACAAGTGGTCAGTTTATTGAAAGGGTGAGAATCTGAGGACTCAACAATTCAGATCCAGCCCAAGATTCTTCTCTTAGACTTTGCTTTTCACTCTAGGGGCTTGTTTGAGAACTCCCAGGCTAAAAAAACAAGTGATCTAGTCCAAGGAGGGAGAGCTATCCCTCTATTTTGAACCCTAAGTAATCTTTGGGCATCCTATCCAAAGATTTTGGAGGCTTCTGTTGAGCTCTTTTGTTTTATTTGCTGAGTGCCAGCTCTTAGAGCTTGTGCAAAGTTTTATGTTAGGAAGGTTTAATTAAACACAATGTATTGCAGAGCTCAAGTGCTCAGCTCCTAATTAGAAACCATGCTTCATGAGAGACTACTTAAATTGAAATAGGAGGGGAATTATCATGAATCTCCCTCAGAAACTTCAAGCTTGATGTGTTCATCATCTAATGTTTAGGTTGGATACATTATACTGCCTGTTGCCTGTTTTATTTCTGCATTTGCACATGCCAGAATCTCCTCAGTAAGGCTTGGCTTTGGGTTGGCTATGATGGTGGCAATTGGAGAGACTGATTGTTGGATTTTACAATAATATTGGAGGTATCTTGAACCTCATGTAATAGAAATGTGTAAACAGCAAAATTCTGACTTTCCTCCTCAATTAGGGTATTGAGTGAAATTGAAGTCTGTTGACTCATGATCTAAAGTCATCATTATTACAAATATTAGGGGATAAGTACTTTGGAATGAGAGGCATTGAAATGCTTTTTGTTTTCTCTTTCAAAAATGATGATGAGGACTATAGATCAATTCAATTAATTGAACATTTGTTTTATTTTATTTTTTGCTGAGGCAATTGAGGTCAAGTGACTTGCCCAGAATCACACAGATAGGAAGTATTAAGTGTCTGAGGCCAGATTTGAACTCAGGTTCTCCTGACTTCAGGGCTGATACTCTATTGCACCACTTAGCTGTCCCTTAAGAGAACATTTATTAAAAGCTTACTGTGTGCTAGGAGAAAGGAAATGTTGTATTATGACTTGAGAGCTAGTCTTGGAGATAGGAAAAAAAACTTGATTTAAGTTCCATCCCTGACATACATTAGCATATGTGCCAGACAACCCTATAAGGCTATAAGTTACAAAATAATGACCAATTTACATAGTTGGTATTATTTCTAACCTAATAAAATTACATGTATGAATTTTAAAAAGTCCCCAGACACTGTAGTAAATGCTCTGGATATGTGACAAAATTGAAATAGTCATCACCTTTGAGAAGCCTCTATTTTACTGGGCAGAACAACATATGTCCTAAATCCTGCAACCTTATAAATAGAAATAGCAGCTGACACTGATGAAGTACTTTGAAATTTCCAAGTAATTTTTTTTCATAAATTTTTTTCTTTTGATTTTTTAACAGACTTGAGAGAGGTAGGAAAATATCCTTAAGGTAAGATAGTACAAATATTATTATCCATATTACAGAGATGGCCAATTTGGCAGGATTCACTGGGATTTAAACGCATGGTTTCTGATCTTAAGTAGATAGAAAATCTCCAGGATTTTTTTTTTCAAGTTGAACATCTATCTATTCTGTAACTCTCATGGCCTTTCTTTTCAATGCTCCATCCATGCTGCTTCTCTGCAATTCATCTAATTTAGATCAGAGTTCTAGTTAAAGGTCAGTGTCAGGTAGGATAGAGAGGGTGAGCTGAAGAGTCTAGCTAGGGAATATTTATTTATTTATTTATTTAGGTCATTTTTCAGGTGTGCCTGAATCTCCATGACCTCATTTGCAAAAATATTGGACTAATTTGCCATTTCCTTCTCGAGCTCATTTTACAGATAAGGAAACTGTGGCAATAGGGTTAAATGATTTGCCCAGGGTCAACAGCTTATAAGCATATAAAACCATCTTTGAATTGAAGTTTCCAGCTATATCCACTGTGCCACAAGTTGGCCATGGAATATATCATTCATACGTTGTACCCTTATCCATATCTTATCTTATTACAGTCATGACAGATCATGGAATACAAATGTTTGCCTCTATTGCTATGGGAAGTACAAGGAAAGAATTTGGGAAGAAGAGGTAGAGAAGTGAATTCAAGGAACATGTATCTGGAATTCCAGCCCTCAAGGAGATGAAACTTTGGTGAAAGAAAAACAATACATAAAAAAATGATGGAAAGTGGGAAAGGGAAAAAAAAAGAATGGGAAGGATGCTTGAGTAGGAGCATGGTAAGGAGACTTCAGGTAATGCTGTGATGGCCTGATTCCCAGGTAGATAATGCAAAAGGAAAGGAAATATACCCTATGGAATGGAGTTACCTAATCTGTTGATAACAAATTTGGTTCCCAACATATAATCTACTTGGTGCTTAATCTGTGCATTTCAAAATGTTTATTATACCTTCCCAAGATAATTCCTCAGGTTGCCAATGTTTTAAATGTAAAGTAAGCCTTCTTATTTGTTATCTCTTTGATATGTCAGAAGATCTCATAAGATTGGAATTCCTCTATGCCTTCTTGTGATAGTTTCATGAGTTGCTATGACAAAAATATATAAAAATATCACTTTGTGGTTCATCTTCTGTGATGAGCCTCTTCAGGCTTAGCTGTTAGTCAATGGAGAACAATCCATTAACAGGCTTATACCAGGAGCACTTCCAATTTGGCAGAATGTGCTAGAGCTCGTGTTTTGTTGGAATATTCTTGGGGAGGTCAGGGTCATTTGATGAGGGAGCCATGGAGTATGAATGAATATTATCTTTTAAGAATCACAAATAAAGCCTAATTAACTCACAAACGCATTAATATGATGAGAATGCCATTTTGCAGATATAATAGGTTCAATATCATGTAAACTACTCAGTGGAAGAAGAGAAAAAAAGTTTGCTCACCGATTCAGAAAATTCCTTCCATCTCATTTCATAAACACATCATTGTTTTAAACGCGGGCTGCATTCTAGAGCAGACCTGTTTCTTCATTGCTACTGCCTTTTAGTGATATAGTATGGTATTTTTTTTTTCTTCTTTTGGTACAGACTCTATGATAGGATAGCAGTTCTACTATTTCTGTGTAGGTAATTGCATTAGTAAAGGCAACCATATCAGCTGCTCTTTGGCACCTTAGTCTTAAAGGGTACCCTACAGCATTGAAAGGTTAATAACTTAACAGTGTCACTTGGCTAGCATGTTACTGAGGCAGAAGTTGATCCCAGGTTTTCCTGACTTGGAAGCTGGCTTTTTATCCATTGTTAGCCTCTCACCATGTACTCAATCTAGTGTAAATAGAGAATACTAATAAAAATGAAGGCATTTTGCCAGGGACATAGACATAGTTACAGAGGTGGTCCATGGTCCCAACTATAATGCCCCATTCATTTCAGCAGAACAAAAATCTGTTACTTGTAAAGTGCTATAATAATAATACAATACAGCACTCATTATCTATTGCAGATGTGCATACTAGTGGAAGTAGCCAACTTTCCTTTCTTTTTTTTTTTTCTTTTATATTATGTGAACTCTCTGTCTTCCTTTACAATGTTATGACACTTGTGGCTTTTAAGTGGAAGCTAGATGGCTCAGAGGGAAAAGCACCAAACCGAATCAGGAAGACCTGAGTTCATACCTAGTCACAGACACATACTGACCCAGTCAAGTTACATAACTTCTGTCTGTCTTAATTCTTTCATCTATAAAATAGGAATAAAAATACCAATGACCTCTCAGGATTGTTATGAGGAAAAAATAAGACAATATTTATAAAGTGCATTGCAAATCTTAAAGCAGTACATAAATGCTAGCTTTTTTTTTTTTATTGTTATTAACTTTGCTTTGAAATCTAGACATGATATTGAGCTACCTGCCATCTAAGGGAGGGGAAAATTTGGAACAGAAGGTTTTGCAAGGGTCACTGTTGAAAAATTACCCATGCATATATTTTTAAAATGAAAAGCTTTAATAATAATAAAAAAGAAATCTAGACACAATTCTTTAGGAAGAAGGCTTCTCCCCATGTGATAGTAATGATATAAGTGGTATTTTAAAAATGCATTGCAAAACAAAACTATTTCCAGTTTCATCAAGACTCATTCTAGCTCTGTTATCTTATGAGTTTATAAGTTTTGTTTTCTGCTTCTTATTTTGTTTCTGTGGCTCTTTTCTACTTTAATCTTCTTATTTCTGTCTTCTGAAGTTACAGAATTCTAGGGAAGGACTATAAAGAGGATGGAGTGTTGATGATGATGTTGATGATCAATCTATCATCACATTTTATTTAATGTCAACTGCTACTAAAGCATAATAATGCCTGCAATATTCAAACTCAGAATATGTCTCTTATTTGGTCCTTCACTGCATACTTACTTATATTGGCTCTATAGAACTATGGAAATAAAGAGAACCAAAATGATAAATAAAAACTGGATTACAAGTTAAATAAGGTTATAGTAAGAGAGCACTTAGTTGCTCTAGATTCAACTGAATTCATTAAATATTTATTGAGCATCTACTAGGTGCCAGATTTTGTCCTAAGTATTAGGAATACAAAGAAAAAAAATCAGTCCAGTCCCTCCTTTTGAGTTACTGACAGTTTATTGGAGACAAGAAAACAAAAAGGGAAGCAAATTTCACCAAGAGAAGTAAATTCAAAATATGTATTAAATAAATGCAAAATAATTAGGAATGGGGTCAAGCAAGGCATTACATAGCACTTAACTTGGGCCTTGAATGTAGTGTTAGTCAAAAGACAGACATAAAAAAACAGGCATAAAAAAACAGTCCATTGGAAAGAAAGAAGGATAGAAGGTCACACTAATTAGGGTACTTTTGCCTTAGTACAATTTAGAGATAATGATGACTCAAATGAAGATTATGCCATGTGAATAGAATGGGGCAGATGTGAGAGTTGTAGTAGAGAAAGAATTAATGAATCTTGGCAACTGATTGATTTAGAGGATGACAAAGACTGAGAGTTGAGAATGCCTCTGAGATTGTGTACCTAGTTGATTAAAAATTTGGTGGTATACTGCTTAGAAATAAAGAAGTTTAAAGTAGGCGTGGTTTTTTTGGGGGAAAATAATGAATTCCACCTTGGACTTGTTAACTTGGATATGCCTATAAATTTAAAACACTAAATTCACATGAAGTATTGTCTTTAAATTATTGAAAATGGCTATCATTCTCACCCAATACTCTTCTTCATGATTAATGTCATCAGTTTCTTCAGTCTATTCTTATAACAAATGGTTTTCAGTTTCTTCAGCATCCTCTTGGGCATCCTTGATTTGTGTTATAATTAGTCAATATTCTTCCTGAACTATGATACCCAGAACTGAATACTATACTATAAATGTGGTTTGATCAAGCCATAGAAAAAAGGATTGTCATTTCAGTGTAGCCTAATATTTCTGGATGAAACAAGCATTTTCTATTATTATGTTCTATGTACATATGTGTATATATATATATACATATATATATACATAAAAATATATAAATATACAAATAGATACCATGAAGGAGAGAGTCCTAGCAATTGGGAATATTAGGAAAGGTTTTGTGATGCTTAGGTTATATCATGAAAAAAAAAAGGAGGTGAAGAGAGAATACATTTCAGAGATGGGGAATAACATGTAAAGTCATTGAGATGGGAGGAGCAGAACTTTTCTAATTTGAGGTGTTAACTTACAATAAACTTGTAGTGTGATTCTGTGTGAAAAACCTTGCCAAAGAATATAGTGTAGAGAAAAGGGAAAAGGGTTGAGAAAAAGGAGTCTAAGAACACAGAAGAGGACAGTTTGAGAAGGGTATGGAGAAAAGTATCAGGAGAGCACAGTGTCTCAGAAATGAAAGAAGAAAAAAAAATTATCGAGGAAGGTTCCATCAGCTAGACCAGTACTTTCAGAGGAATCCAAGGGGAAAAGAATTATTTGATTATGTCATTTATAGGTCATTGAGGACCTCTGAGAAAGTAGTTTTAGTGGAGAGAAAGAGATGATTGCCAGAATCAAAGAGGCTGAAGATAATGGATGATGAAGAATTGGAAATATTGTATAAGTAATAAAAGTTTCCAAGAAGTTTGCCACTGAATAGGGGTAGATAGAAATTGTATGTCCATTCTAGTGGTGGCAATAGTTTAGTTAGCTAGCTATACACACATATTCTTGATTTATAAGATTCATGGATTCCACAAATATTTATTAAACAAATATGCAAAGTGTTAGGTTTGCACCTATAAGGTGCAATATAAGGCATAAGTTCATGTCTTTAAGGAGTGTTTGGTCTATTAAGGGACCACATAACATGTATACAAATCATAAAAATGTAAGTGAAAATATAAATGCACAAGATGGTTGGCTTCAGTGGTTGCCCCTTGGTGGGCATTCATGGATGCTGTGGTGTTCTGTAATGCTGCTAATATTGAGAAAACTTTTCTCATTTAGGAATTTATAAATCAGAATTGGAAACTTTAATAAAAACCCCTGTGGGTTCACAATATTATGATATAATATAGTAGGCATTCTTTAACCAGAGGGCAAGTATATGTCTGGAAAATTAAAGACTTTTATCACCTTTGAGATATAAATCACAGTGATTTGAGCCTTTGGGTATTAAGTTTATTACAGTTCATGAAGGCATAATTTATTCCTTTAAACATTAAACTAACTAAAATAATTGTAGGGAAAGAATGTTCATCAAGTAACCAGCAGTTTGTTTAGTGGTAATCATGTGAGGTAGGTTTCCGGAGACATTGTACTCAGAAGATTGCTCTGCATTTATGGAAAGAATGAGGTTATAGAATTATGATTTAAGCAGATATTTGTGGGGAAAAACCTGATCTTTCAAAGGAAGAATCTCATTGATCTTGGCATTCTCTTATGAAGCAATGTAATGTCAAAGAAAAACATCAATATTTTGCTTTACTCTGCATTTTAAGGCTTCTGTATGAAAAATTATTTTATTTAATTTATCAAGAATTTATATCAAAGCTATTTCTGTCTTGAAAAGAGAGCTGCCCAAAATTGCATAATCCCCCATGACCTTCAAGGTGACTCTATACCTTAAGACAGTTTGAAGTCAGATTTATAGGAATCTTGAACAAGGAAAATTTTTATTAAAATGCTTTTTTTCTAAGTAGGTAAAAAGGACATTCTTTGCCTTATTTCTTTCTCAAAAAAATTCAATCACTGAACAGGTAGTTACCTCAGTGAAATTGAGATCTGTAAAAGACCTGAGTTTAAAAAGGCCAAGGCCTCACACTGCATCTGGGGCCATCTCCAATCATCTTGATCTATATCTGGCTACTAGACCTAGATTGTTCTGGAAGAAAAAGTAAAGTTGGTGACTGACTGTATAGCCCTGCCTCTTATAAATTGAATTTACTTCCATTTCATGGCATTATCTTCTCATTATCATGGTCCTCTCCAAGACAAACAACAGCAACAGCAATCCTTTTTTAATTAAGACGGGTGTGTTATAGAACCAATCAGTTCAGTTGGGTGGGTAAATGATGAGATGAACCCAATCAGAGATGTTTGGTAATCATCAATTAATGTATTTGTAATGACACATTATATATATTCACATATGCTCATACATTACAACATTTAAAGTAGTAATGTATTAATATATTAATGTAAATATAAAATACATGAATGAACTAATACATATGAACATATATTTAATATACTAAATATAACACGTGTATGTATATATATATAACACAATATATATATATATATATATATATATATATATATATATATATATATATAGCTATTATATATGTTTGGCAATATAATATGCACATATTATATTTATTGTATTTAATGTTTGCACATTTCTTTAAGAAAAATGTTTTTGTCCTTGATTTAGCATCTACCTTTCCAAGAATTTTTACTAGGAGCTTAGAGAAAGCCTTTAAAGAAGGCTTTAGAAGATAATGATTTCTTGAAATTTTCAGTTTTACTGGGAGAAAGAGAGAGAGACAGCAAGGGGGGGAGAGAGAGAGAGAGAGAGAGAGAGAGAGAGAGAGAGAGAGAGAGAGAGAGAGAGAGAGAAAGATGAGGAAGGAGGGAGGGAGAGAAGAAGGGAGGGGGAGGGGGAGAGACAGGAAGAGGAAGAGGGAGAGGGGGAGGGGGAGAAAAGAGAAAGGGAGGGAGGGAAGACGAGAGATTTTTAAAAAAGGAGATTCTACAGTTGAATAACTTTTATATCACTTGTGGAAAATCCTTCATTAGCTCTGTTGTTGGTTCTATTCACACTCACTGTCTCTCTATTACCCTTTGGGTGATTCACACATTTAATTCTTTGGAAATTATTATATTCCATGATTCATATCCATGTAACATTACTGGAAGAATGTTAGTGTTAATAAGATAGAATCTTGTTCTCACTTCTGCCTCTAATAGTGACTTCTCCAACCAACAATACTTATATTTTGGGGTCTCTTCCCTTAAGAGAAGATCTTGAGATCCCAAGTTTTTCCAGGATTTTGCCCAAATGAATTTGCCTTGAACAGTTCATTTAAAAGTGCCTTTCAAGCTGCTTAACCTTGGCCCATTTGAAGCACAGCCACCCACATAGTCACCCCCCCCCCCATATACACCTTTTTAGGTTCTGTTTGTTGAAGGCACCTGAATTGCTGGTTAATTGTTTTGGAAAGAATTCTTGTTCTTAAGGAGTTAATCAAGTAGTTGATGAGGTCCTCCTAGAGTGAAGAAATCAATCAGTAGCACATATATTCAATGAGTTTAGCACTCTCTATTAGGTGCTGTGGGTGTGCATGTGCAAAAATGTGTAAGATGATCTTCTCTTGAGTTCTGTTTTTGGAGATCAATTTTTTTGTTGTTGTTGTTAAGCTCTGATCTTTTCATTAGAAATAAGTGAAATTCACCTATATCATTGAATGTCCATCTTCTTCCTTGAAAGATAATGCTCAATTTAGCTGGATAGCTTATTCTTGGCTGTAATTCAAATTCCTTTCCTTTTTGGAATGTCAGATGTTTTAAGGGGAAAGCTGCTAGATCCTGGGTAATCCTAATCATGATTCCTCAGTATTTAAATTGTTTCTTTCTGGCTGCTTGCAATATCTTTTCCTTGGTGCAATAGTTCTGAAATTTAGCCACGATATTCCTTTTAATTTTGGTATCTCTTTTAGGAGGTGATAGGTGAATTCTTTCAATGGCTATTTCTAAGACATCAGGGCAGTTTTCCTTTATGATTTTCTGTAAGATAATGTCTAGGTTCTTTTTTTCATCATTGCTTTCAAGAAGTCCAATAATCCTTAGATTATCTCTCCTAGATCTATTTTCCAGGTCAGTTGTTTTTCCTAGGAGAGAGTTCATATTTTTTCTACTTTTTTCATTTTTTTGTTTGACTGATTATTGAAGTCTTGTTGAGTCATTAACTTCCCTTTGTTCAAATCTAAATTTTAGTGTATTATTTTCTTCAGTTACCTTTTTTTTAAAGCTCCTTTTGTATTTGAACAATTGAATTGTTTTGTTCATTGCATTTTTTTCATTTCACAAATTTTGTTTTTCAAAGAATTGCTATCTTTTCATATCTATTTTGTAAGGCATTATATGCTTTTTCCATTTATTCAAATCTGTTTTGTAGGGAGTTATATGCTTTCCCCATCCCTTCTTGCAAAGATCTCATTTCCTTTCCCCATTTTCCCTCTAACTCTCTTTTAAGAATCTTTATGCAGTCTTTCAAGAAAGCTTTGTGAAATGGGAACCAGCTCATATCCCTCTTTGGGGCTTTATCTGGAGTTGATTTGTCTTTAGGATCCTCAGTATTTGAGATGTGTTCTTTTCTCTCTATATATAAAAGCTGTCTACAATGAGAATTTTTTTTTGTTTTTTGCTCATTTTTTTTTTTTTTTTTAAGGCTTGAAGTCTGCTCAATGCAAAAGAGAGATAGATACTTTAGTTTGCCCTGGGGCAGTTCTGGTCATTGACTTCCAGTGCTGGGTAATTATGGCTAGGTATTGTGTTCTTCAGGGGCTCATTGGTTTACAATTTGCCTTTTGTAGAGAATCTTCCAAACCACCTGCTTTTAACCAGGACAGAGTAGTATAAGAGACTCACAGAAGATTCCCAGGTGTGTGGAAGCTGCAGTGCTTTGACTCCCACCCCAGATCCTTATCCCAGTCTCTCTTTGCTGCTCTCTGGGCTCGGCAGACTGTCTCCACGTCCATTTGAAATAGACCTGTTCTGAAATTCTCCCAAGATATCTTCTTCTGGAAATGTGTTGTACTCCAAATAATTGTGGGTTCTTTGATTTTAAAATCAATTTAGTGACTTAATCTACTGTTGGTTTGAGAGAAGATCAAGAAGGTCACAGAAAGTTGTGTCTGCTCTCTTCTATCTTGTCCCTTAATTTCCTCTTCTGTAAAAATGAGTTTAATTATAGCATCTATTTCTCAGGTTGTTAAGATAAAATGAGCTGATATTTCTAAAGCTCTTTGTATATTATTGTTATTATTATTAGTATGATATGAAAAGTTAATATAATGAATAGGTCACTATCTTGTATAATAACCATATTATATTATTATATATGTATTAATATAAAATTATATAAAAATCAGTAATGTAATGTAATAAATAGGTCACTGCTGAAATTCTTATTAGAGTACTTCCCATAGAGAGGTGTATATGGTTGCTTACTTGCAAGGAGTTGTAGCAAATGAATAATAAAGAAGTAAAGACCCTGGGTATAATCAATTTTTCAAAAATTTTGGCAAGGAAGAAGATAATACAGATGGGATGGCCACTTGAATTTTTTGTCTAGTGCTGTTAAATATACAGAATATGCTACCTGTATATTCTGAGACACCTGTTCTCCTCCATGCTTAATAGCATAGCTGTGTGAGATTCAATGATTCCACAAATATTGATTAAAAACATCTGCCATGTGCAAGATTTTTTGCTAGGTACCTGGGATGCAAAGGTATACTCACTTTTAAGGATCTTGCTATCTATTAAGCTATAGTATAATATATACAAAAATCATTAAAATGTGAGTTTAAATAAATTAAGTATATAAAAGAAGATTAGCTTCAATGATTTATCAACAATAAGAGCTAAATAATTCTATTTTATAGCATTAGCTAAATTTTTTATCATTTTTAATTATAATAACCAAAAATATAGCACTTTAAAGTTTGCAAAGAGCTTTATGTTATCAGTACAAATGTTAATATCAATATGATTCATTGCTTCTAATAGTAGATTAAGTCAGTTATTGGATAAAAATCTTATACTAAGAAAACTTACAGTTAAGTCCTTGTTTATAAATGGTCTATTAGCTATATGATGATAGCTGGGTAACGGTGGATAGAGTGCTGGATCTAGAAACAGGAAGACTCATCTTAATTGAGTTTAAATCTGGCCTCAAACACTTAGGGGCTGTATGATCCAAGGGAAGTCACTTAATCCTGTTTGACTCAGTTTCCTCACCTGTAAAATGAGCTAGAGAAGAAAATGGCAAACCACTCCAGTATCTTTGCCAAGAAAACCCCAAATGGGATCATGAAGAGTCAGACATGATGAAATGATTGAACAACAACAATTAATTGATTCTTCTTGCCACTTTCTCTACCATTCTGTTGCTTAAAAAAAAAAAAAAAACAAACAAACAAACAAACAAACAAACAGAAGGAAGCTACACAGCACTAAGAACAATTTTCTGCTTTTCTTTCTTTCATGCAATGCATTCATCACTTTGGGGCCAGTCAACTAGTGAGGAAATCCTCCACATTTACTTATGCTGATTCACAATAGAAACAGTTGGATTACGCTTAAAGCTTTTCCAACTTGGATAGAATCATGCAAGAATCATTTATATATCAAAATGAGACATTGGAGTAGGATTTTTGTGAAGACCTAGGAAAAGGAATCTGGAAAACTAATGACCTCCTTTTTCTAGTGCCACCTTCACATACACCCACAACTATTTATTATCATAGCTATTTATCAACAATGGGTAGAGCTCAATGCAAATAGGACAATTTCACTTAATAAAAGGCCACTGCTTTTAATGCTTTTGACATTACTGTCAACCCCCACCTACCTGCTAAACACAAATATTAGCTATGTCAAAAATAAAAAAAAACAAAAACAAATAATTGAGGTTGGTAACATTTTAAATTGCTTGCTGGGATAGTTTAAACAATAAAAAACAGGTAAATTATATGGTGATGATTGATGATGAAATAATCCACAATGACTTCATCAGTATAGGGAAATTTCCAAAAAGGAAACTTCATCTACCAATGCAAAAAGAAGTTAAGAACTTAACAAGAACCAGTAAACATGAATATTATAAAGAACTGAAAAAGGGATTGTATTTCATGAAATGACAAATTTCTCACAGTGTCAAGACTATCAAGTTTGTCTGTGTCTCTTCTTTGAACATCCTTTGACTTTCTTCTACCTATAGTATTTTGTTTTCTTTTAATGGATCTCTTAGTTTATAAATCTCCTGAACTTTATATCTTCTTGACACCAGGTCTGTGTAGAGTAGGAACTTATTTAATGTTACTTGATATGAATATGCCTAGCCCTATGACCTTGTAGAAATCACACTGGTGGATTTCCATTTATTCATTGGTAAAATGAAGAGAGATTGGGTAGATATTTTTTGAAGTTTGTGTCAGTAACATTTTATAATTTTGAAAAGTAGGTATATTTTCTGTAAATTATTAATGGATTTCAGAGAAATTTAGAATGTCACTAAACATTACAGAGACACAAATTGCTGTGAATGAGGTCTGTAGTTTGCAGAACTACTTGTGTATTAAATTTTTATGTGTAACTAAGTTAAAGTAAGTCAGTCTTGGAATTTTTCTTCCAGCTCACTGATATGTAGTCAGTTATTTTCTCTCTCATTTTAAGCTAGCACTGTAACAAAATCAAAGAAACTAGTCCTTTTCATTTTAAGCTCAAGAGTCAGCTTTTTGCTGAATACAGCACTTTAAAAGACTGCCCTAGGAACCTTTTATCAACAACTTTTTGTCCTTGAAAATTCTCTTGGAAACATTTTGAGTTTTAGCAGCTTATTCAAGATGCTAATTTTTTTTTCTTTGCAGCCAGCTAAAGTCTAGGAGTCACTAATTCCAATTGCCACAAATGACTCTCTGTAGCCTAGACATGGAGAATTATTTTGTGTTTTCCCATTGATTCATGAAAATAAAGAACAGAGTTCTACTTTGATACCAACCTGTCATTAGGGAATGAGCATTTTGATTGTGGGGCTAAAGCGAAGTTGGTGGCTTTTTGTTATGAATGCCAGGGGCAGTGGAACAAATTCATTTGGCATTCCTATTAATGTGTCCTTTCTTTGGAGTGCCTATAGTTTTAGGCTACAGAGATTTTAAGGTGGGGTTTTGCCTAGAGCAGTTTTGTAGCAACAAAGGACCACCATTATGTAGAAGGCTTGTTTGTCCCTTGCCTATTTGTTTGATATCTGGCACAACACATGTCTCAAAAATTTCCAAAAGAATTTAAGGCAAGATAGCATGATAGTTGTATGAAGCCCATACTCTAATATATTTTTTAAATTTAATATTTAAAATTAAATTACTGTCATACATATTTTAAAATGAGATTTATTGGCCCATGTAAAGGAATTTATCTTATAAAAGGGACTTGAGAAATATTGTTATGATTCTCTCATCAAAAACAAACAGATGATAATTTTTCTGAAGCTGATTTCATTTTTGAATGATGGTATGTTAGATCCATTCCATGGAGAATATATACCATATATTAATTTATGCAAGCTACTTCCAGGTGATAGTCACCTCTGTGTGCCTTTACATAGAAGAGGTTAACAAGTTTGATTTGCAAAAGATGTAAGACAGATTTAGTCTTTTTAAAATCGAGAAAAAAGAGAGATTTTATCCTTCATTAAGTAATTATCTTCAACTTCTACTGTGCAACTTCAGTTTTCAAAAGAATTCTTAACAATGAATTTTAAAAAATCTATAGGTTTGGTTATGGATATAATTTAAGTATCTAGGGGAAACTGGGTTGTGAGGATTGGGCTTCATTATGATTGTCTAAATTGTGTCCAGGAGAAACCATAATGGTTGGGATTGGCATGGACCTAGACAAGGTCAAGATAAAGATCAGGGAGATGGTAAAAAATAAAATTTTTGTTCTGGGCAATTGAATTTGTTGGAGAAGATAAAAAGTACAATGAGGAGTCAGTTTGAGCATTTTTGAAATACTTTATATCAGAATCATTAACAAAAATGAATAAAACTTCAAAGTGAAGAAATTAAAATTAATTAATGAAAAAGTACTTATAAAACATGTACTATATGCCAGGCATTGTGGTTGAACTAGGGATGAAAAGGCAAAAGTAAATCATCTGTGACTTCAAGGAATTTTCTATATAACTTTTAACTTGTTCACCTAGAAGGAAATGCTGTTAAGTATAGGTTTGGAATTAACTACAAAGTCATTTCAGGAGATCCTAACAGAGAGATTAGCAAAGACATCATTTGAAAAGTGTCAACTGAACCTGGCTTTAAAAGAGGTCAGGGAATACCCCCCAAAAGACCAGAGAATGAGGAAAAGGACACACATGTATCCAAAATATTCATAGTGCTCTTTTTATGGTGACAAAGTATTGGAAACTGAGAGGATGCCCCTCACCTGAAAATGGTTGAATAAGTTATGGCATATAAATATGGTGGAATACTATTGTGCAGTAAAAAATTATGAAGAACTGAGAAAGACTTATACAAACTGATATAAAGTGAAGCGAGTAGAACCAAAAGCATGATTTACAGAATAATAGAAATATTGAAAAGATAATCAACTGTAAAAAACTTAGCAATTCAACACAATGACCTACTACAATTCCAAAGGGCTTATGATTAAAAAAAAAAAAAACCTGTCTTCAGAACTAGAACTGATAGATTCAGAATACAGATAAAAGCTCATTTTCTTTTCTTCTTTTTTTTGGGGGGGGTGTTGGGAAAGTATGGTTAATGGAAAATTTGTTTTGCCTGACTTCATATTGGTAATAAATTTTGAATTTTTTGCCTTCTCAATGGAAGAGGAAAAAACTAAGGGACTGAAAATAAAATAAAATTGAATTTTAAGTGAAAAAAAGTTTGAAAAAAGAGAAAGGAGTCAAAGGTTTAACATTAGGCAGAGGTGAGAAGGAAATGTATTCCAGGCATAGGGAGAAGTCTATGAAAAAGTGAAGAGGAGAAAGATGCAATTTTATATACAAAAACAGCACAAAAGCCATTTTGATATGTAGAGTGTGTGAGGGGAAGTGATATGATCAGTTTGGAAAACATAGGTTGGGGCCAGATTATGAAAAGCTTTAAATACCAGAAAGAGGAATTTGTAGTTTAGTTTAGAAGTAATGGGATGCATTCAATACTCTTAAGTGGGAGAGTGACATGATCAGATCTATCTATGCTTTAGGAATATCTTGACAGGTATGTGGAGGATGGATAAAAGTAAGGAGACTGATGGGGAGACTATTGAAATAGTCTAGGTGAGAAATAAAGGCTGTGAGTAACCCTAGCTTCCTTTCATTTTGAACCAAAATCTTATCTTCTACAGAAATCTTTTGCAATTTCTCTTAATTCTCTTGTCTTCCCTTTGTGAATGATTTCCTATTTATCCTGTATGTAGCTTATTTGTACTTAGTTATTTTCTTCCATATTAGACTGTGACATCTTCATAGACTAAAACTGTCTTTTGCCTTTCTTTGTATCCTCATTGCTTAGCATAGCGCCTGAGATATAGTAAATGCTTAATAAATGTTCATTAACTGATTGAGCTAATTAGTGATGACTATATAAGTAGAGAGAAAGTAGAGTAGGAAAATGGAGATAGAATTGACAAATTTTAGCAAAATGATTTTAATAAATGATTGATTATGGGGAGTGAGGGAGAATAAAGAATTGAGGATAACCTGTGTGACTAGGAGAATGGTACTGTGTTTAAAGCAACTAGGGAAGTTAGGAAATCGTTTGCAGTAGTAGTAACAAGGTTTTGGACATATTGATTTTGAGGTGATTATGGGATATCCAGGTAAACTATCCAGTAATACACAGTAGGTAGTGTGATTGAAGATTAGGTGAGATGAAGGATGTAAAAAATTTGGGAATCACCTCTATAGAGATGACAATTGAACCATTGGGAAAAGACAGAGAGAATGAAAGAGGAAGAGGGAGAGAAACAGACAGACAGAGACAGAGACAGAAACAGAAAGAGAGACAGAGAGAGACACAGATAAGATACACAGAGAAAAGAGAGCATATGGACTCATATAAAGCACAGGGAACCACATTCCATTATGTGATGATAAGCAAAATAAGACCAAGAACTAATGACCAGATAGGTAAGAAAAAAAACAGAAGTCTACCATGTCATGAAACCCCGGAGGAGAAAACATCTAGGAGGGGTGACTGGTCAAAAATGTCAAAATTACAGGCTGGGTCAAGAAGAAAAGAAATGAAAAAGAAAAGCAACTTAATGGTTTTCGTCATCATGATAAAATTGGTAACTTTGAAAAGTGTAAGTTAAGTTGAGGGGTGGAACCTGAGGAGCTTGAGTGGTGAAAGGTGAGAAAATGGGAGAAATGAAGGTACATAAGATTTTTCTAGGAATTTGTGAGTGGGGAGATATAAAATAGCTTGAAGTAGTCTCAGGGTCAAGGAATGATTTTTTATTGACATAAAAGGTTCAGGAATATTTCAGAAAGCAAGGAAAGAAGGCAGGCAACAAAAGGGAAACTGAAGAGCCTAAAAAAGAGAGGATGATTAAAAGGGATCAAGAAGTACTCATTGTCTTTGATAAGAAAGAGGATCATTTCTTTCTCTAAATAGCCTAAAAAGGGAAAGAGTAGAGAATGTTATTGGAAAAAATTTGAGGTATAAAAGTAAAGAAAAGAGAGACTGCCCAACAGATGACCTATTTTTGAGGTATACGTTGCTGCACACATTTATTTCTGAGTCTTACTGATCTGATCTATTCACCAGCCTACTTTTCCATTTCTTAGACAGATGTAGGCAGTTTTGTAACACATCTTTTTTTAGATCTAGTAGCACCAAATCCCTTTTATTTCATTATATCCCTTGATAGTCTTGATTTTTAGCTTCTTCAAATTAATTTAAATTTTTTTAGTGTTAAATTCTATAAAGTATCTTTTTGGAAATTTTGTTGGTATCACAGAATTTCAGAATCAGAACTCCTTAATCTGTACAAAGATATGGATGACATCCAATTGGGAAAAACCTCATACCTTCTGAGAGACTTTTAGATAGCTGTATCAGGGAAAATTTTTCTTACAAAAAGACTAAATTGCAAGTAGTTGCCATTGATTTACCTCTTGCAGCTAAAGAAGACATTTGTCCTTTTTCCATATGGACTGTCCTTGAGATATTTGAAGATAGCTATCATGTATCTCCTAAGCCTTTTCTTCTTTAGGCTAAACATTGTCCTTTGTTCAACTGGTGTTAATAAAACTTGAACTTGAGATTTTTGAGGTAATCTCCCTTAGATATTCTCCAGTCCATCCAAATCCATTCTATAATGTGGTATTTAACACTGAAAATCATACTCCAGATATAATCTGATAAGAGATAAATCAGACCCCTATGTTCTTCTTTTCTGTGTCTCTATGGATGCACATGCATGTATGTATGTAATAGTAATGTATTATGTATATCAGTATGAATGAGTACATATGTAAATGTATATCTGTAAAGTTTTCTTTTGATGCTAAATAGCTGGTAACCTGGACAGTTACAGTTGGTATTGCTGCTGCTTCTTTCTTCTTCTCTTCTTCCTTTATCCACCCAGGGAGTTGTGAAAATTGGATGAGGCATTAGTTATAAACTTGAATAGAGTTACAAAACTTGAATCTGAGAAATACAGAGAAATGAAACAAATCAGAGAAGTCAAATTGAAACCCAAGAAAGAAATGAAAATCCAAAACTTATGGAGGGAAGTCATAAATTAGAATAAGAAACATATTTTGAGATCAATCAGGACTGGAGATTCACAATCACATGGTGAAAAGATATAATAACGTAATCAGGGGTGGAGACCCATGTAGGAGGATTAAATGCTCTGGATAGACTATGACCTTTCAAATAACCAGTCAATGGAGAATCAGGGGAGGGACTTGCATTTTGGGTGATGGGATATAAAAAAAAACAAATCTATTGGTTTCAACTGTGCCTATTCTATAGGATACTCACTGCTGCAATTGCATAATAAAATGCAGTTTTAACTTCTCCCCTCCTGAGTCTAATAGGGTTATTTTTCAAAGGAGCCATACCCTTATAAGTGGGTGCTCTGTACAAAGGAACATAAATTTTTGTCACCTATGCTTCATAAGGTATCTTGAGGTTTGGAATTAGAATCTTTTTTTTTTGGTCTTCCCTATTTATTCTAGCATTGCTATTGTTGCTTTTTCTCCCTCCCTTCCTTCTTCCCTCTCTCCCTCCTCCTTTCCCTCCCTCTTTCCTTCCCTCCCTCCTTCTTTCCTTCCTTTCCCTTTTCTCTTTCCCTCCCTCCCTCCTTCTCTCTTTTCCTTCCTCCCTCTTTCCTTCCTTCCCTGCCTTCCTGCCTCCATCTTTCCTTCCTCCCTTCATCCCTCCCTCCCTTCCTCCCTTTTTCCCTTCAACATTCCTTCCCTCTCTCCCTCTATCCTTCCCTCCATCCCTTCTTCTCTCTACCCTTTCCTTCCTTCCCTCCCTTCCTCCTTTTCTCCTTCCCTCCCTTTTTCCCTTCCTCCTTTCTTCCTTCCTTCCTTCCTTCCCCCTTTCCTTCCTTTCCTCTCCCATTCTTCCCTTCCTCTCTAATATTTTATTTTTTCAAATACTTACAAAATAATATTGTCAACATTCATTTTTGTAATATTTTTATTCCAAATTGTTTCTTCCTCTCTTCCTAATATCCTCCCTCCCCAAGATAGAAGTCAATCTGATGTTATACATGTACAATTATTTTTAATATATTTCCATATTTGCCATGTTGTTCAAGAAAAATCTTGCTGTTTTCTTTGAAAAAAAAAAAACTGAGACAATTAACTCCTTTGTTTCATATAGTTTTCATTTACTATTTCTTGAAACATAGCTCTGAAAAACCAGGCTTTATTAAAGACAATTCTGATTCAAACTGAGGTACTTGACTCTGCCTTCAAACCCCAATCATTTTGGCTTTCACTGATTGGCCAATAATAGACCCCAGTCTAGGCATTACTTGCTCATTGTTTGAATTTTGATGGCTCAGAGGTAATATAAATTGTAATAGTTTCCAGCCAAACTCTAAGGGTCTTTCCCTTCCAGATTGATTTTCTGATGAAGGCAAATTGGGTTATTTTTTGCCTTATTTCTTGTCTAGCCTTTAATCACTGAATGGTTATTGCCTCAGATAAACTGATACCTGGGGAAAAAAATTAACTCAAAAAAGGCTAGGGTTGCCTATATTTTTCTATAGGGCTCTGTGGACTGGAGGAAAGTGTAAAGAGTCTAGTCCCAAATCTCAAGATACCTTGTGAAGTATAATTGGTCAAAATGTGTGTATGTATGTGTGTGTATATATATACCTACCTCTCTCTCTCTCTCTCTCTCTCTCTCTCTCTCTCTCTCTCTCTCTGTCCATATATATATGAACAGAGCATCCATTTATAAAAGTATGGCTCCTATTAGACTCGGATGGGGTAAAGTTAAAAGTTCATTTTCTTATGCAATTGTAGCAGTGGAATATCCTATAAAATAGGAACAGTTGGAATCAACAGACATATCTTTTTATACCCCATCACCCAAAATACAAGTCCCTCCCCTGATTCTCCATTGACTGGGGTACTATAATGGTTACAGTCTATCCAGAGCTCTAATCCCCCTACATAAATCTCCCCCCTAATTACATGATTACATCTTCCCACCATGTGAGTGTGAGTCTTCAGTCCTGATTACATTTAAAAGCGTATTTCTTATTCTAATTTATGGTTTCCTTCCATAAGTTTTGCATAGCTCTGTTTCACTCAAATCCAATTTACTTGTAAGTCAAGACATCACCTTCCTGATGTCAAGTCTTTTTTGAGAAATAAGGACAAACAACAACTAGGGCAAGTCATTCTACCCTTCTGAGTAATACTTGTAAAATTAGTCTATACTCAATGAGTTCTCAGCTTCCTTCTCATTCTAAACTTTCTGAATTCTATTTTCATATTAATTTCAAAAAGCTTATAAAAGGTTTTGAAATGTTTTATTGTATTTTTATTTATTTGCTACGCTTTTCCTAATTACATCTTTAATAGCTATTTATTTTCAAAATATATTCAAGGATAGTTTTCAGCATTCATCTTTGCAAAATATTGTGTTCCAAATGTTTTCTCTCTCCCTTCCCTCCACTCCCTCCCCATGACAGCAAGTAATCTAATATATGTGAAACATGTGCAATTCTTCTATACATATTTCCACAATTATCATGCTGCACAGGAAAAATCAGATCAAAAAAGGAAAAAAAAATGAGAAAGAAAACAAAAAGTAAGCAAACAAAAAGGTGAAAACACTATATTGTGATCCATACTCAGTCCCCCATAGTCCTCTCTCTGAATGCAGATGGCTCTCTCCATCACAAGGCCATTGAAACTGGCCTGAATCACCTCATTATTGAAAAGAGCCATGCCTGTCAGAATTGATTGTCATATAATTTTCTTGTTACTATATATAATGTTCTTTTGGTTCTTAGCATCAGTTCATGCAAATCTCTGAAATCATCCTGCTGATCATTTCTTATTGAACAATAATATTCCATAACATTCATATACCATAAGTTATTCAGCCATTCTCCTACTGATAGGCTTCTGCTATAAACATTTTTGTACATATGAGTCCTTTACCCTTTTTATGATCTCTTTGGGATATGGACCCAGTAGAAACACTGCTGGATCAAAGGCAATGCACAATTTGATAACCCTTTTGGCATAGTCCCATATTGCTTTCTATAATGGTTGGATCAATTTACAACTCCACCCAATGAATTAATGTCCCAGTTTTTTCACATCCTCTCCCACATTTATCGTTATCTTTTCCTGTCACCTTTGGCAATCTGAGAAGTGTGAGGTGGCTCCTCAGAGTTGCCTTAATTTCCAATTCTCTGATCAATAGTGATTTAGAGCATTTTTTTCATATGATTAGAAATGATTTTAACTTCTTCATCTGAAAATTGTCTATTCATATCCTTTGACCACTTATCAATTGGGCAATGGCTTGTATTATAAATTTCAATCAATTTTCTACTTATTTTACAAATGAGACCTTTATCAGAACTCTTATATGTAAAATTCTCCCTCCCAATTTTCTGCATCTCTTCTAATCTTGTCTGCATTGGGTTTGTTTGAACAAAAACTTTTTAATTGGATATAATCAAAATTATCCACTTTGCATTTCATACTGTACTCTAGTTCTTTTTTGGACATAAATTCCTTCCTTCTCCACAGATCTGAGAGGCAGATTTTTCTATTTTTCTTTGTTCTTCTAATTTACTTATAGTATCACTCTTTATGTCCAAATTATGAACTCATTTCAGCCTTATCTTGGTATAAAGTGTTAGATGTTGGTCAATGCCTAGTTTCTGTCATACTATTTTCCAATTTTCCCAGTAATTTTTGTCAAATAGTGAATTCTTATTCCAGAAGCTGGGGTCTTTGGATTTATGAAACATGAGATTACTATAGTCATTGATTATTATGTCTTGTGAATCTACCTGATTCTACTGATAACTGCTCTATTTTTTAGCCAGTACCAAATAGTTTTTATGACAACCAGTTTATAATATGGTTTCAGATTTGGCATAGCTAAGCAAATGAATGAAGATTCATTTGCATTTTTTTCATTAATTTCCTTGAATTTTTTTACCTTTTTTTCTTCCAGATGAACTTTGTTATTATTTTTTCTAGTTTTGTAAAATAATATCTTGGTAGATAAATTTGTATGGCACTGAATAAGTAGATTAATTTAGGTAGAATTATCATTTTTATTATATTAGCTTTGCCAACCCATCAGCATTTGATATTCTAGTTGTTTAGATCTGGCTTTGTGTGGAAAGTGTTTTATAATTGTGTTCATATACTTCCTAATTTTGTCTTGGCAGTCCTAAATTTGTCCCAAATATTTTATATTATCTACAGTAATTTAAAATGTAATTTCTCTTTGTATCTCTTGCTGTTGGACTTTGTGGGTAACATAGAAATTCTGATGATATATGTGGATTTATTTATGATGATTTATGATGATTATGTGGATTATCTTGCAACTTTGCTTAAGTTGTTAATTGTTTCTAATAGTTCTAGGATTTTCTAAGTATAACATTGTATCATCTGCAAAAAGTAAGAATTTTGTTTCCTCATTACCTATTCCAGCTCCTTTAATTTCTTTTTCTTCTTATTGCTAAAATTAACATTTCTAATACAATATTGAATAGTAATAATGATAGTGGGCAGTCTTGCTTCATCTGTTGTCTTATAGGGAATGCTTCTAGTTTAACCCCTTCACATATGATGCTTGCTTATGTTTTAAAGAGATGCTACTGACCATTTTAAAGAAAACTTCACTTATTCCTATGATCTCTAGTGTTTTTAATAGGAATGGGTGTTGGATTTTGTCAAATGCTTTTTCTGTATCTATTGAGATATATTGAGATATGATTTCTGTTAGTTTGGGTATTGATATAGTAAATTTTGTTAATAGTTTTCCTAATATTGAGCCAGCTCTGCTTTCTGGATACAAATCCTACTTGGTCAAAATGTATTATCCTGGTGATAACTTGCTGTAATTTTTTTGGTTTTGAAATTTTTTTGAAGGAGTGAATCAAACATATGTGATTACCTCCTTTTTGGGGTTCTCACCTCCCTGAGAAGTCAGGGATGGCATGACCACCTGTGTTCTAAAACAAAAGAAAGCAGGAGATGTAAAAGTGTTGAAACTTTGAGTAGGTGCACTGGAATCAGACAACTGAGCACTTAAGACTAAATAACCTATTGGACAATAACTCTTTTAGCATATGTTTGGAAAATGACCCTTCCCACTATTCTGTGCTGGCTTGATCTTTTGGTGCATACAGATAATTGTAGGTGGGATTAGGGGGTGGAGTAAGACAAGCCAGAGTCACTTTGCAGGAGAAGAAGGAGGAGAGAGGAGGTGGGTGGTGAGCCTCATGGAGTTTTCATCCATCGCCTTCACTTCTCCCCCTAAAGATCAAGGACTTTTGCTTATCCTGACTCCAGCTGATTCTAAGGTATCCAGGGTGCTAATTGGGACATCACAATTATATAAAAGTGGAAAGCTGAGTCTTTAATAGAATTGATTATACATATATATAAACACATATATTACACACACATAGTAACTCTTGGGCAATAAATAGCATTTGAGCACAAAACTACAAATACTTAGTGATTTTACATATGTAAAAAATGTATACACATATGTACATGCCATACACATAACCATATAAGCATAGCTATACATGAATATTATATATATAGCCACACTTAGATAATTGTACTTTTATTATCACATATGTCCACATGAATAAATATAAAAGAACTCAGGTACTTATTGTTTTGCTTTCAAATGTAATTAACTAATGGTTACTATATCTATTTTTTATTTATCTATTTTATTTTCTCTATAGCACATTCTATTAATGTTAATATAATCTATGTTGCTATAGAATTTCAGCTTTCTTTTTACATGTATACATTTGTCTCTATAGGTATTGACATATTTTATTATTTTTATCTATTTATAGATATATTTAAAGTTGTATTTTTAGCATACAAATCAAATCAAACCCTCTCTCCCCCCTTCTCCTCTCATTTCTTTTCCCTCCTCTCTTTGACTCATACTCTAAAAAATGCAACTTAAAAATATAACAAATAATGTTTCTTTTATACGTAATAGCATAATATATTACATATAAAATAACATTTTATGGTTTGACTCATACTCTAAAAAATAGTTTAAAATATAAAATATTATAATTTTAAAATATAGTATTTTATATTTATTATGGATATATTTCCATACTCTATTATACTAAATATAAATTATATGGGGGAAGAAGAAAAAGAGAGAGCGAGAGAGCACAATGAAGAGATGGAGAGCGGGAAGAAGAGGGAGAGAGGGCGAGAGCGAGGGAGGCAAGGAATTTGGTTTGACTCAAACTCTCAAAAGTACAACTTTTATAAAACACGACACATTCTTTAAAAATATTAATCTGATAACAGAATTCTAAAATTTTAGAACCAGAAGGAATTTTTGATCTTACCCAATCTAACCTCCTCATTTTACTACTGATATTCCAAGAGATAGGTCACACAAACCCTAGACTAGACACCAGATGTCCTAGCTCCTAGGGTAGATTCTTTCCATTGTACCACAGTGATATTTATTGTGCTAGGATTCTTTGTTTATTCATGGTGGATTCATAATGGATGTTCATATATTCATAATGGATTTTCTTCTCATATGACATTTATCAAGAACATTTACAATGATTGAAGATTTCAAATATTGATTTGAACAACTTTTGAGAAACATGTCTCCTGACATGCTACCCACTTCCTGCCATAGAGATAATAGACCCAGGGTGCATATTGAATGTAAATGGAATGTAGCTTACTTTTGGGGAAGAGAGATGTTGGCAAAGAATTGACTTTGTAGGAAGAGAGACTTATAAGCCTAGCATGTTGGAAGAGAAGACTGGAGTTGATAAGGGAACAGGTGCCATGTTGAGAGATGAACTTGGAGAGAGCTTGTTAGAGGACATGAAATGAATTAGTGTATGATACAGCAGTAGCTGGGCAACAAAGCTTCAGCACAGAACCAGTTCAAGAGACCAGACTAATCTGGTGACTTATTCTATGTCTTAGTAATAGTGCTTTTTCCTCTTCTGGTTATCCACTTATACTAGCTTTCCTTGTATATATGTTGCTTTCATTTTAGATCTCCTTTACCTACAGTAAGACTGTTGGTTAGCAGAAGCTTATGGATAAGGAGAGGGCTATAAGTCAAATACTACTGAGAAAGTTTTTAAATATTAAAAAAAAAAAAGCATACAACTCATTAAGAAGTCTTTTATGAAAGATTTGTGGAAAGATATGGACAGAAATCACACACAATGAGAAGACATGATGTATTTCAGGGTCCCAGGATCCTAAGTGCAAGCATCTTGAGGCGTGCCCAAGAGAATAAAGAGAGGTTCATTAATTGGTACCAGGGACACAACTATTTCTGCATCATCACTACTCATGTTGCTTTTTCCCCTATGAATTCAGTAACAATACCTTAAGCAGTACAATGCAAAAACTTCCTCCAGAGATACACAAACTATCAGGAATGAGGTACCTTGAGAGGAATAGTTGTTCAGGCAACTGGACTTGCCAATCATCTACTACTCTTTCACAATGAAGTCTCACCTGATTCTCTTTGTTCTATTTGAACTGTTCAGGGAACTATCAGAATCTAAATCTATATTATTTTCACTTTTATAAGCTACTTATAAATAAATTCAGACATTAAGTATCCTCCTTAGGGCTGAAGGAACTATTATCTTCCTGCCCTTGGAACTCAACTGGCTTGATGGTTGAAGAGGTGTTGTGGGCAACAGCAGAAAAAGCAGGAGCCATACTGATGAGCTCACAGGACCTCTATCAAATTATTATAAAATCACAATAATAGGAAGGTTATCTAGGTCATCCCCCTGCCTCCAGGCAGAATTTAAGAGTGATGAGGCTTTTATCTAGGATATAAGCCAATGATAAGAATTTCCCTAAGGAATACCAGTAAGTCACTGACTCTCAGTCCTTTAGGCTTGTTACAAATACAGAATAAGGAGGCAACCCTGCATGTGACTCTCAGAATTCTTAATCTGAACTGATTTCCATTATCTCAAATAAAATATGTGTAGGCAGAGCATTTTTTTTAAAGTGGAGAGTAGATAGAATATAGGAATTGGATGTTAGATTATTACATATAATTACCCTGTGTTTTTGATAGTCTTTTAGAAATCACTTTAGAAATTTAATTTGTTCAGTCAGTCATCTATCCAGAGCAGGCTTCTGCAGGAGGATTGTCTCAATGCCTGGCTGCCTCTTGGAGCTTACTGCTTCCTGGGTTTCTGGCACAGGACTCTCTAACAGAAGCTTTTCATTTCTGAGACTGCCAATTGCATGGAATATGGCTGGGGGAAATGAACAGAATCATTTGAAAAACATTTCACAGAAATTCAAAGGGATAATCTGCATTGTAAAAAAAAAAAAGAAAAGAAAAAAAAGAAGACTCTCTGGACATAAAGAACAACCTGCAAGAAATGGATGGTAATTAAATTTGTCCTCTTACTAATGGTATCAGCACTAAACCAAACAAATAAAATTCTAACACTCCCCCCCCCGCCCCCCTGTCTCTCTCTCTCTGTCTCTGTCTCTTTTTCTTTCTCTGTCTGTCTCTCTCTCTCTCACACACAGACACACATACAATCATGCAAAAGGACTAAATTATCTTTATTTTTTACAGATTTTGAAGACTGTGACCCAGAAAAATGAGTTGTTTAAAAGAGGACAATCTACATATGTTTACATAAATTTGTGCATAGTAAATAAACATAGGCATATAAATGTGTATACACATATATGTTTACACATACAGATGTGTTTATATATAAATATGGGTATATATATATAAATATGGGTATATATGTATATATGTATATGTATATGTATACACACACACACACACACACACACACACACACACACAAGTCTCCTTTCCCTCTTGCCTCAACACCCCCTCAAACATGCTCTTCAAAAATCTTATGTAATCCCTGATGAAGCCTCTATTAAGGATCCTGAAAAAGACTGAGATTGAAGTATGGAGTTTGGGATTTCTAGAACACCACTTCAATTGTTCCAATTATTAAAATTGTTTCAGAAGAAATACTTGAAAACAATGCAGAAACACTAAAAATATGGTATCTATAAAGTCTTAACACAGTTTAAACTTTAATAATTTGAAATTACACTAAGATTTTTTGGGAAACCCTGTATGGAATGATTTTCTCTAGTTTCATCTTGTTTTCTTTTTTTAAAACAGGAACATAGACAAAATTGAGTTTCTGCAAGGATTTTTTAAAGTGGAGAATACTTTTTATTTTTAAATGAGCTCGTAATAGTGATGAAGATAATAGTGATAATAACTAGAATTTGTTTTAAGGTTTTCAAAGTAAGTTATAAATATTATATCATTTGATCTCACAACAATCTTGGGAAGTAGGTATCCTCATTTTATAAATGAGGAAATTAAGGTTGGCAGAAATGAAGTGACTCACAGAGGTAGTAACTGGTGTCAAATTTTGAATTCAGGTATTAAATTTATCCAATGTGCAACCAAGGTTAGGGAAATTAAAGTTTTTTGTTCTAAAATTAATTTTTATCCTCTTTGACTGATATATTGCAAGTTGCTGTCAAGATGGCTGGCCTTATTAGTACCAAATTCTGCCCTTTTTAACAGAAAAAAAATTCTTGAATTGAGCATTGTCAACTTGGAGTCTGTGAACTTTTTTTTTTTAAATTGTATTTCAGTACAATTAATCATATGCATTTCATTTTATGCATTCCAAAACATGATTATGAAAAGGGCTTCACCATCCTATGGGGGTATAGAGATCCAAGACATGAAAAAGGAATTGAGTAATTCTGCCAAAATTTTTTTGAAATTCTTTTTTTTTTTTTTTGGTGGGGGGGAGTTGAGAAAAAAGGTGAAATCTTCCTATCTACCTAATAATAACTGAATTTTACATATGACTGCAGCCACATATGTAAAGCCTTTTGAAATTCTTCTTTGAGATTCATGACAACCTTGTGACTTAGCTATAAGAGGTATCTGTGTTTCTGTTTTCCACATAAGGAAACTAAGGCATAGAGATTTGTTACTTGTTTATGGTCATATGGCTATTAAGTATTTTTTTTAAAGCTTTTCATTTTGAAAATATATACATTGATAGTTTTCAACATTCACCCTTGAAAAACCTTGTGTTCCAAATTTTTTCTTTCTCCCTTCCCTCACCTCCTCTCTTAGACAGCAAGTAATCCAATATATGTTAAACATGTGCAATTCTTGCACGATTTTCTGCTGTACAAGAGATCAAAAAGGAAAAAAAAAATGGGAAAGAAAATGAAAATCAATCAAATAGCTACAAAAATGTGAAATGCTATGTTGAGATCCACACTTAGTTCCCACAGTCCTCTCTCTGGACACAGATAGCTCTCTCCATCACAAGACCATTGGAACTTGCCTAAATTACCTTGCTATTGAAAAGAGTTACGTCCATCAGAATTGATGATCACATGATCTTGTTGTTGCCATGAACAATATTCTCTTGATTCTACTCACTTCACTCAGTATCAATTTGTGTATGTCACAGTACTTCTCTCCAGGCTTCTCTGAAATCATCCTGCTGATGGTTTCTTATAGAACAATAATATTCCATAATATTCATATACTATAACTTATTCAGCCATTCTCCAATTGATGGGCATCCACTCAGTTTCCATTTTCTCTTCACTACAAAAGGATTGCTACAAACAATTTTGCACATGTTGGTCCTTTCCCCTTTGGGATCCAGTAGAGACACTGCTGGATCAAAGGATATTGTTTTCTACAATAGCTGGATCAGTTTATGACTCGACTAACAATGTATTAGTGTTCCAGTTGTCCCACATCCCCTCCAACATTCATCATTATCTTTTCCTGTCATTTCAGCCAATCTGAGAGGTATATAGTAGTACCTCAGTGTTATCCTAATTTGCCTTTCTCTGATCAATAGTGATTTAGAGCATTTTTTCATATTATTAGAAATGATTTTTATTTCTTCATCTGAAAATTGTTCATATCCTTCACAGTCATCAATTGGAGAATGGCTTGTATTCTTATAAATTTGAATCAATTCTCTATATATTTTTGGCAATTAAGTATTAGAGGCAAAATTTGAACAAAAGACTTCCTGACTCCAGGGCTAGCATTTTATCAAGGTGCTTTATATTGGAAGAATCTGATGGTGAATATAGTTTGTGCATGTACCTGTGCTGAAGACTCAAGAAAAGTCTGTATTATCATCTTTTAAAAATTATCACTATTATAATACTGTTTTATGGAAATGCTTATTTTATTCCATAAATTATAAATAAAGAATAAAAAAAGAGAAAAGCCAGTGTAATTCCTCTAGATGGTCTGCATACTTTTAAAGGAATTTGACCTGTGAAAATGATTGACAGTGAGGAATATTCATAGACATTTCTGCAAGGTGCATTATTCATCCATATTAAAAAAAAATCCATTTTAGTTTTAAGCAAATATTTATGCAAATGTGACTCTTGCTTGTCTAGGAGCATATAGTAGATAGCAAAGAAAAAATTCATACTACTTTCCTTGGCAATCCAGGCCTCTGTGGTTTGTTTCTGGAGCACCTTTTCACCCTGGTCTCATAGTGTCCTTATGTGTACTTAACATTCTAATTAGTTTGGGCTGCTAATTATTTAGGGCAATCCCCTAACTTACATACTCTCCCCCTTCCTTGATTGAGTTTACAATATTCTCTATGTCTGTTCTTTTGTCTGCTATGTTGCTATTATTATTCAATCATTTTTCAAACTCTTGGTGACTTGGCTAAGATAACTGGAGTGATTCTCCATTTCTTTCTCTATCTCATTTTACAGATGAGGAAACTGAGGCAAATGGAGTTACATGTTGATCAGGATCTCATAGCTAGTAAATGTTTGTGCCTGGATTTGAACTAAGGAAGATAAGATTTCCAGATCCAAGGCATGGCACTCTATCCACTGTGCCACCTAGCTGCCTTGGCTATATTCCTACCCAGGCCAGCAAAATCATCTGCATAATGAACTTCTTGTGATGATGAGCTGAAAGCTCATCCTACAACATCCTACTGCTTCAGCTCTATAAGTTGATAATTTTGTATGGCTCATGAATGATATTACAAATATCCAAATGACATATGGCAGAAAAAAGGTTTCTCACACACTGTGTCTAAAGCCTAATTTAAATATTACTTCCCCATGAAGACTTCATGAACCTTCTGCTCAATTAAAAACAAACAAACAAACAAACAAAAACAAAATTAAAAAAAAAAAAGCTTTTCTGGTCACATAGTATCTAGTTTTAGAACTCTTTACAGAATTTATTATATAATATTATATAGATACACACATGTATGTATATATACTATACCTATTGGTATATGTCTTTGTCTTTTACACTTCAAAAAAGTTTATGAACTCTATTCTCTTCTCTCTACTAATATCACGCTTTATACCCAGTCCAGGATCTCATGTTCTCTAATCTGTACTATTTCAGGGGCTTCCTAACTGGTCTTCCTTTCAATCCTTTTTTCCTTTAGTCCATCTTTCTCAGTTATCAAATGTCATTCCTTTTCTCAAAACATTCAGTGGCTTCTATTGCCTTTGAGATAAAGAAGAAATTTTTCTGTTTGGCAATTAAAAGCCTTCATAAACTTTTTCTTCTTTTACATTTAATACATTTAATAAAAAGAAAAATAATCCCTGACCTCATTGAGTTCACAATTTTTTTTTCCTCCAGAAACTTTTGTATTTAGTGAATTTTTCTTTTTTCCTTCTAAACATATTTCCACATATATCTGCTCCGGTGGGTAAACTTTCTTCACTGAGATTCCTTAAACCAGTGAAATCACAGGTCTATATTGAAAAAAATATGAAGAATTCAAACAACTATAAGAGTATTTACATGAGGCAATATAGAAGGAAAACAGAAAAATCAAAAGAAAATTATAGTACTTATTACTATTACTGAATCAAATATAATAATAATAATTCCACATTAAATAGCCTGAAAAATTATTTTAAGAAAGGATAATGGAAATAAACCAGATAATAGAAAGACAGGATGGTGGTGGTAGTAGTAGTGATAAGGTAGAGGAGTGGGGAGAAGGTGAGGGTTGGAATGGGGGTGTGCAGCTAGGTTGTGTAGTAAATAGAGTGCCAGACCTAAAGTCAGGAGAACCTGAGTTCTCCTGATACTTACTAATTGTGGGAACCTGAGCAAGTCCTTTAACTTTGTTTACCTCTTTCCTATCATCTATAAATTGAGCTGGATAAAGAAATGATAAACTATTCTAGTATCTTTGCAAAGAAAGCCTGAAATGGGGTCATGAAGAGCCAATCACCACTAATTGAACAAACAAAAAAAGTGGTGTAGTAAAAAGAGTATTTTCTGGCTTTGGAATCAGACAAGACCTAGATTTGAGTCACATTTGTAATTTTGTGGCTCTGGGCAACTTCTCAGAGTCTTGGTTTCCTCATGTACATGATATGGATAAGAAGAATATATATAATACTGATTTCATAGGATTATTATGAAGATTACATCAGATAATATGCTAAGTACTCTCATTGTTAATTGACAATGAAGCTTTGACTACTCCATTAGAGACCCTTTATCCTTTCTGAGGTAGTTAGGTGGCCATTTGTTTTCAGGAGTTCATCATATTGGTAATCAAATTGGTATAGGCATCCCTTTGGTATAACCCATTGCAACATGGAAATCCTGAGCTCAAATGATCCATCAACTTTATTCTTCCTAATAAAACAACATACATGTTCATCACTAAGGGCTAAGGTAACTGCTTTTCTTAAGGCTCTATGCAAAATCTTCTATTATTGCTTACTATAAAAAATACACTTTTTAAAAAGTGATAATAGAAGATTTTGGAACAAGTGAACAATAATTAATAATTTGCTTGTTTTTCTCATCTTATGCTCATTTCTTTTGTCCTTTCTTATAAAGCTGGGTATTTTTATTGTTAATGTGTTTTCTTTCCTCAGGATTTTTTTCTTTAATGGATAATAAGTCAGTTGGTGATTTGAACCTGATGATGAAAAAAAAAAAACAGATGAAACTGTTTCAGAGAGGGAGTTAGAGTTATTTATCAAAAAAAAAAACTTTTGGGAAATTTTTTAGCTTAAAATAAACATATGTATTTACCAAGAATGTCTACAAATTGTGAATATAATTCTCAATGGTAACCCTAAATATGCAAGTTTTTTTTATTTTATATGGTAGTAAATTAGGTCACCTCTTTTGTTTCTCATTAAGTGTGCCTTGACATGGGGCCACAAGGAGTTCCCTATTCCTGTTGGATGGGGGACAAAGAGCAAAAGAGAGGAAAGGCAAGAGAAAGAGAGAAGAGATGGAGAAAGACATGAAGGAGAAAAGAGAAAAGGGAGAGATAGAGGAGAAAGAAAGATAGAAGACAAGGAGAGAAAAAGGAATAGAAGAAAGAGAGAAGAGGAGAGAGGGAGACTATATAACAATGCTACACTGGCACCCAATGATGATGATGATGATGATGTTATGTGTCAGGACTATGCTAAGCATTTAAAAATATTATCCCATTTATTCCTTGCTAGGGATATAGATGTTAACATTATGCTCATTTTACAATTGAGGAAACTGAGGCACACAATAATTGATGAACTTACCCAGGGTCATACACCTAGAAAATATCTAAGGCAGAATTTGAACTCAGACTTTCCTGACTTTAGACCCAATGTTCAATCAACTTTTAAATCTTCCTCGTTGCCTCTCAGATATAACCTTTAGTTCTGGACCAAACTATGTTATCACTGAAATTACCACATATTCTAATACATGAGCTTTTGCTTCATAGAGACTAGGATAATTGGATAAGAAATCAGTATCTATTGGAGTTGATAGACACAGGTACAGAGACAGATTTTCTGTGATACCATCAGTAGTTTGTAGATTACTAAGAAATTCCATAGTAAGATTGAAGTTGTGTGAGATTCTAATTCTTGTTCTAGGATTGAGTTAATCCCTGTGATATTGTTATGATTAACTAAGCAGACAGGTTCCTAAATTATTTAGCAATAAAAATTAAAATATGATTATATACATACACACACATATATATTTTTTAAAAAGGAGTTATAGAGATGAGAAAGAAGGCATATACATTTGTGGAGGTTGTTGGTGTCTTATTCATTTCTTTTTGGCAATACCATCTGTTATTTTTTTCCATTCATTTGGCATCTTCCTCATTCAGGATATCTTGCTATCCCTCAGTGCTTTCAGAATTGTGTTACCTCTAGTTCAGATTTCTCCTGGTATATGGAAATGTTTCTGCAGCTGTCTAGTAGAGGGGAATAAAAGCCTGAAATAGTTATGTGAGTCATCTTTTCTTCTCCCAAATGTTTAGTTATTCATAATTCTCTTTGGCATTCTTGGTCTGGTTCAGCAGCTCTTCTAAATTATATTTTTCTACATGCAAATCTACTGCCCAGACAAACTGCCCTTCTTATTGTACCTCACATTGATCTTACTTTCCTCTGAGCTTAGAATGCCTTCTCTCTTCACCTTCTGCAATTCCTATTTTCCTTCAAGATTTATTTGTAATACTGCTTTTCCTAGGAGTCTTTTTTATCTTCCCATCTCCTATTGCTTTATTTTCCAAGATCACCTTGTATTTTTTTTGGTGTGTATGCACATACACCTATGTATGTATATACATATACATATAATATGCACACAGACATATATGTATATATACATATACACATATATGCAGTTTATCTACTCCAATATAACGTAAGCTCCTTAAGGGCAAGATCGGCTTCAATTTTTTTTTATATATTCAACACAATATACCAACTGACTTATAGTAGGTTTATGATTATTAATTATTGTGTCATTACTTTCTTGATAACACATTTAGGATCAAAATATATTGGTACCACTATTATCATCATCATTATTACAACTAATATTATTAGTAGTAACTATTATTACTAATAAAACTAATTATTATAATTACTCAAGCATCGGTAATAGACTGGTATGGGAGAGGTTGGGAACAGGTAGAATAGATTTTTTAGAAACTTCCCTCAAATCACTTCATAGTTTTAATTTTTTTTCTTATTTTTACAAATACCTGAAAAGATAGTTTTCAACATTTAGCTTTGTAAGACTTTGTGTTCCAAATTTTCCCCTTCCTTTCTTATTTCTTCCCTTCTCAAGAAGGGAATATCTTATATAGATTAAATATGTGAATTTCATTTAAACATATTTCCATAGTTTTCATGTTGTGCAAGAAAAATCAGATCAAAAGGAAAAAAAACATGAGAAAGAAAAAACAAACAAACAAATAAAAAAGGTCAAAGTATTCTGC